>NC_056747.1:578036733-578094233 GCF_019279795.1 Protopterus annectens | reverse complement strand
GGGGGGGTGGAGATGCAACCCACCACATTAGGGGGTGTGGGGGGCCTATCTCCCCACCTGGGTGGGTTTGACATATTCTGGTTTGTTTCCTTGTTCCATGTTTGCCAAGTGCATACTTACACTGTTATAAACTTTGGTAGTGTGATTCTTCAGTAAAGTAATGGTTCGATGTTGTCGTCTTGCTGAAGTCATCTTCGGGTAAGTTGGCTTTCGATTATTAGAAGTATATATGACCTCCACATGCAAAATACTGTACTGAACAGCATCGTAATAAATTACTTTTTGTTTTGTTCAGTCCATACCTGTCTCATGACAATGGTAAACAGACCAGCTTTACCAGATCTGTAACATTCTCAGATTCATATAGATCTTTCAGTGCTCATTATTTTAATAATGTGCACATGCATCATATTTACATATCTGCATGTATTAGTGTGTGTGTATATGCATGTCTGTAAGCCTTAAGTGTGCATAGCATATCATGCATGGACATTTTTATGCCTGCATGTGTCAGGGTATCTGTATATGCGGATTCACTTTATAATCTCGAAATACTAAAATACCGAATTTTAGTATCAAGACTATAAAGCCGAAAGCCCAAAAAACTGACAACCACAACCGCAAAATTCAAAATCAAGATCATTCACATGCACATACCACCACACAAACAAGCACACATACACCTACCTAATGACACTACAACAAGCACAACATAAAAAACAAACACACCTACACTACCTATAAGCAGGGGGGCAAGCCCCCCTACACCCCCACACTCCTGCTACTTATATATACTAACTCCAAGGTCGCACTCATACCTCTCAACCTGTAGACATCAAAAATCTGGAAAAGGCCCAGAAAAATAGGTACAAATCTGTACACTGATTAGCATAAAAGATGCATATATAATGATGTAACCCCGCCCATTCTACTGGAATTGTGGGATACCAACTTTCAAACAAACTGAAGGACAACCAGAATATGGCCCCAGACCCTGTAGTAAATGGTAACCATTTTTTATGTGCAGCAATGATGTTCACTGGGAACTTTGGGAAGGGAGAAGATGATGAACCTTATGATTTTGTTTTTGGTGAGTTGCAGTATGTGGGTTTTGTAGTAAAAGTAGGGCAATTAATGGTTGGCAATATTCTAATCTTAGCAAAATAATATTATAGTTTACTAGGACCTCCAAAAGTCATTCTCCAATGAACTACTGATCAGTGGCATAGCTAGAGTTTGTGCCGCTCAGGGCTGTCCGAGTTTGCCGCCCTTCCCCCCTCACAAAATCATGGTCGAATGGGGGCTCCCCCACCGATATCCATTCCAATGTCTCATTACTTGGCTATTTCGCCCCATTTACCATAAACACTATAATGTTCATACTGCTTCACTTCTACAATAATGATTTGGATTTCATTTAAAATTTTATTTTACATTTTATAGCACAAACACTAATAGACACCTGCTAAACAAAGCAATACAGTCTCACAATGAAAATAGACTTAGCATTAAAACTTCTCTGCCCTTGAAACTCACATTCATTGAAACAGCATTGAGACCCACATTCAAAGAAAATGCATCTGGCCAGTGGCAGATAAAGATTACTTATAGGCTGTTTTCAAATCATAGGCCTCTTGCACATGAAACATACATGTGTTCTTGATACGCCTTCCTGATTATTTTAAATTATATTCCTTGTATAATACAACACACTTGTTAGAGCTTGTTTTAAATTTATTGTTTTGAATATTTTTCCAGTAAGCAATGAAACAAAATGCATGAGCCAACAATAATAAAACTGCCCAATTCAGAACATTATCATCATAAAACTCTAATCAATCTTCTACAATCCACCAGTATCAGTAATTATGTATAATCACTGCAGAAGTAAAACTCATCTAAATAATTCCACATTAAAGAGATCTGTAACTAATGAAGAGGTTGCTGCTAGCAAACACCTTTATATTTTGTTTCATCTACAAATAAAGTGCCTGTTGCCCTTGAGGAACAAATTGCCTATGAATGTTACATTAAAAAAGTGCTAACCTAGTAATACTGCAATAGGGAATGGATGGCAAACTGATAATGGGTTCATAGTTACTAGGTATCTCCGCCAAAGAGGACATTCTCAGGACAGCAGCATCCACCCCCTTTAGAAGTACAACATAGTTACAGTATCAACAATCCATCTACATACTGTGGAAGTAGAACCCACAGCCTTCTGCATCAAAAGCACGTATTCTACCTGTTGTCCTAATAACAACACAGACAGACTTAAGCATAAGCAGCACTAAACTTCTCTCACCCTGAAGAACTATACAGCGCAAGAAATCTGGAAAAAGGCAAATTTATTGGGGGGGGGGGGGTCAGGGGACAAAGGCCTAAAACCAGGGACACATTTTAAACATTGCTTGTATAATCTTCGAAACGTTGCTAGAATAAAATGCTTTGTGTTACCATGCGTTTCTGAAAGATAGGAAGACTGAACCTTAAATAGCTATCATTATTTAGTGAATCAATTTTTCACTGATTTGCCAGGAAACCACAATTTTTTAAGAGAAAAAGACCAAATGTATGAGACAAACATTCCAGAAGTGCTGTAAAACCTGGGTCTATATTAGATCACCGAACACATAGGTAAGCGAATGGTGCTTAATCGACCCCATGTAAGCAAAAGCTTACAAAACCGAAACCGAACTGTCAGAACAGCGATTTTTTTCCAAGGAAAAAAAGAAAGCACATTAAAACATGAGATTAAGTGGGGGGCTTCGCCCCCCCACCTCCATACTTATATATACCAACTCTGAGACCGCACTACAGTGCCGAAAATAGCAAAATACTGAAGTGGCCAAGAGAATTCTTTCCCAGGGAAAGAATTCGCTTACATGCCGCTTCGATATTTTTTAGTTTCAGTTTTGTCAGTTTGACCAAAACACATTTGAAAACATGCATCTTCGGTCTGCTGATAGGAACCCATAAAACCTTAACTCCTTGAACCACAAGTGGTGGTGGTGTCGCAGAATATAGGCTCTTGCTCCTTGTACCTAAGGTGCAGGGTTTGAGTCTGGGTAATTCTAACCACCAGTTATATTTAACTGGGGCATTACACACACACACACACACACACACACACACACACACACACACACACACACACACACACACACATTTGTAATGTGGTGCAAAGGAACAAAGCTTATCCTTACTAAAGTGTGTTGATCCTAATTCAGCTCTGCCCCTAAACCAAACCCTATACCATACTTTAGCACAAATCCTTTCCGTACAACTACTACTATTAAAAGTGTCTCTCTAGTTGTGATAGGAATTTGGTCAATGGAATCCAAAAGGAAATCGCTTTCTTTTTACAGTCAGCTGACATTTTGAAATGCTCACATCGATCACCTGTGTATCAAAATGCACAAAAATAAAAACATCAACATATAATCCTATACCTATTTATAGCTATATTGGTATAATGTGTGTTGGTGTCTATGCAGACATGCAAATATATGTATATCCACACACACACATATATATATAACCATACCACTTTAGCGGAAGTGCATTTTATTGAAAATGCACTTTCACTAAAGAAAACCAAAAAAAAAGACACGCAGTTTGCATGTAATGTTAGTTGTACATTAATGTGTAGTGTTGATGTACAACTAAGCAAACTCTTGTTGAGATTGTGGTACAGTGGGGATAAGGGAATATTCCCTTTTACCTACTGTAGTGCGATCTCGGAGTGAGAATATTAAAGTGTTTAGTGTTGTTTTTTTTTTATTTATTTTTTATTTTTATTTTTCCGCTAAAGTGCATTTTTGATACAATGCACTTTTGCGGAAGTCAGTTATCGGAAGTATGGTTTGATGAACCGTACTTTCAATGCTACAATGTAGACTCATACATATATATATATATATATATATATATATATATACACACACACACACACACACACACACACACATATGTATGTATGTAGACAACTCTGCAGAGTTAATGAACCAGATTGACAAATAACGGCCAGAATCCTCTGCTTAAAATAACTTAGTTAGCACAGCAAATAATAAAATAAAATAGATAGTGAAAGGCCCTCCAACCTGACAGGTAATGCCCAGAAACACACCTCTGAGCAGGCTGAAAATAAGGTAACACAGCAAATAAAATAAAATAGATGGTGAACTACGGCCCTCCGAACTGACAAGTAATGGCCAGGAACACACCTCTGAGCGGACTGAGAAATAATGGACAGAATTACACACACCTCTGTCTGTTTAAAATAACAGCAGGCTGGCAGTACAGCAAATAAAACAGATGATGAGAGCACAGCAATATAACTTGTTAACACCCAGAGTTAACTCTGACACAAATAACAAACCAACACCAGTGGACTGACAGCAAAACTGCTGCCTACAAATAATGAAGCAGACGGTAGCCACTAAAATACACATACTTTGCTTGCTTCCTGTTAAATAGAAACATATAATGGAGAGGCAATAATGGTCAATGAATTACCATCAACTTAGCTGGGCCCATTAGCAGTGTGTGTATCAGAATTATTTTTTCTTACCTGGGAGCCTATTTCTGTTGGTGGGTGCTGGGCAGACTGAAACTTAAACTTGCCCAGCTGCCATGCCATTGCTGCTATATCCCCTCCAAAACAGTTTAGCCAAACTGATGTCATCACGCACACCCCTGTAGGCTGGCGATAAATGGTGACATCAGCCATACATTTAAAGTTGTAACACAAAAAGAAAAAAATAAGAAAAAATTTGGGAATGAAAGGGGCCACTCGGGAATCCGTGGCACCCCATTATTTTGCCCTCAGAACCAGTAAATACCAAGGAATTCAGTATGGTTGAGAGGTATGGTCACACAAACACATAAAACTCACCACTACACACACACATACACTAAAATCCCTACCCAATACCCTTACAAGAACATCAATTACCCGAATCCCCAGTTAAATTCACAAACCACACCACACATCACAAACGTGACAACACAACGACAGATTCGACATTTCCGCATTTGATAGTATGCAGTTTCATGTAACTGCACTTTCTACTTTATAGTCTCAAAATACTAAAATTTGATATTTTCGTATTTCAAGATTGTAAAGTGAAACCGTATATGCATGCGTCTGTAAGGTTGAACTGTGCACGTGAATGTGTGTGCATGTGAGAGAGAAACTTGTTAAAGTTAATGAGTGCTGTCAGAAAGACAATGTAACATGGATTACTATGGGACATTTACTTTTGTCTCTGTCTCTTTTCTGAATATTAGTGAACATGTAGTGTAATTAACAGTAAAGTAAAGGATACTACAGGAATTTTCAAGTGACTGTTCTTGTAAGACTAGAAAGAGTGGCATATTTTACTTTTGTATCTGTTATACTCTTAATCAGGCAGTATGTGTCAAAATGTCCACACATCAGTAGTAGACCTAAGACTACCTCTCCAAAGGAAGACCACAATAAAATAATAAACATTCTGCGCCTCACTGTACTCCCCTTCCTTTAAGTCAGGGTGCATTCTTCTTTCATCTGTCCATTCTTATTTATTTTACTTCTTATTTTCAAACCACTATACAATCCCTAAACATGAGGGGTTGTTTTTTCTACATTAAGTGGAAGGAAGGAACATGATGCACCGCTGATTTTTCTTTCCCAAAGCTGCACACGTGACCATAACAGATGACATGTATTCACTCTTATGATGGTCCCATGAAAATATCTTGCTGTTACCAGGCCATTAGTCTCAAATTACTGCTAGCAGCTTAAACAAATGCAGCTGTGTATGCTGTGGGACATGGCAGATTTAAAACAGTCTTGGGACTAGAAGCTACCATCAAGCAGTCTGCAGCACAAAGGTCTACCTGAACACAGACTGAAGAATTACTCAGGACGACTAATGGCAGGCCAAGCTGCAGAAGCCATAACCTTTGTTTACTATATTTCAAATGCTACAATGTCCATTTGCTATAAGTGAATAATGACAAAGCAAAGAAAAGAAGAAAAGCAATTTATCCCAAGAGAAAAAGCCTTCAACAAGGCATAATGCAACCTATGGTTCAACTGAACAGCAATACATTTTCTTTTAGGTCAGTGAAAAAGGTTATTTTGTGTTATATGGAATAATGCAATGGGCTTCAAAATAAATATATTTTTGTCCAAGTGCTTGAAAGTTTCTATTTTATTCCTCCTCAGGAATGTATCCAGGTAATATTCAATGCATAAAACTACATAGATTATATTTATTGCACAGTGACTTTGCTGAATTAGCAGTTCATGCATTCAGATGAGATCAGTCTAGAATCTTCTGAATGGTCTTCAGAAAATCTAACAATCCCCATTTTTCTTGTGGTATCATGTCAAGTATTACTGCATTATCATCCCTTCACCCTTAACCAAAATGTATAGTGTGAATCTGATATGGTATCCAGTTGCAGAAATTGTTCATTCTGAATGAGACTTGCTTAAAATTGAAGTTAATCATCCATTTTTTTTTATTTAATTCATTTGTTAACCGGGACAATGGGTAAGTCCCACAAGGCACATGCGCTTCTTTTCAGAGTTATCCCATGAACCCTGTCTGTGTATGTGATTTGCCAAGATGGAATTTCAACCTAAAGGTCCATCTCTTCTATATTCACCAACCTGAATATCCAAAAAACAACACGAATAAGAAAAAACTCACTTTAATAAACAAAGCTTTCGGGAATAATCCTTCTTCAGCACTGATGAAACTGGGTACAGATAAGACAGTTGTAATGGCAGCAAATAGAAAAAGCTGAAAAATGAAAGAGATGGGAAAACAGTTTCAAGTATGTCGGAGGGAAGGTTGAGGAGAAGGGAAGTCTGAATGGGGAGATCAAAGCTAGAATCAGAGGGGTTACAGCTAACTAGCACAGATTGTCTGGGGTAGTGTATGGCACAAGAATGCCAAAGAACATGAAATGTAAGGTGGACAAAACCATGGTGCTAGCAGAACTAATATATGGTACAGAAACATGGACAGTAAAGACAGAACAGTTGAAGAAGCTAGAGGTCATGAAGATGAAGTGCCTGAGATGCATAGCAGGATGCACATGGGACAGACAAAGAAATGAGGACTTAAGGACATAAGCCAAAGTAGCTCCAATTACAGAAAAGGTAAAAGAGAACATATTACGATTGTTTGGGCACATGTGCAGGAAAGCAGAAGATGATTTGGGACAGACAGGAAGAAAGCAAGAGAAAATGAGGGCATTCATCAAAGAGGTGGATGAATTTGTATCTTCCCAGATTTCCCCAGGATTCAGAAAGACCCCAGTGCTGGCAATAAGAACTGCAACCAAAAGGGGCTCTTTGCATGATGCAGAATAATACAGTTCAGAGACATATTACCTGCAATGAGGAAAGACCGCGTTACCAGCTAATTTGCATACATCTGATTCACCTTTAAATACCGCAAGTGCAATAGCTGACACTTGTGGCCCATGCATCACATTGACAGAAGCATCTCCCATCATTCACTGTTCCACACACAAAACCTTTTTCCTGTTCCTGAGTTGGCAGAATTCCCTGTAAATCACAAATCCTTACAATCAATCAATAATGTCAGAATTAGAATGACATTCTCCTTAGCATTCCCAAAGTGCATCATGATGAAACATCTGTTGTTCTATTAACTTTTCAAGTCACTCTAATTCATATTTAAAAAAAAATTCTCCATGGTGTCACCTGGTATTCCTCGGCTTTGTTCCTTCTTCCACACAAACACATACCTATCCCTCTCAGTATGTCTAAGTTTTAAGATGATGCTCCCTGCTGTTCTCCCTTATAGGTGACCTATCTCTAGTAAATCATGAACAGTTTCAGTACTGAATCAGTACCTAACAGCATCAGAGATTATAGTTTTATACTTTTGTAAAAAGCTCCTTGCTATACTAAATGATCCAATAATGTTATCAGTTACTCCTACTGCTTTCTGAATCAAGGTTGCAGAGTTCATAGGTGTGTACTAGGCTAATGGCCCTGGGGCCTTTACAAGCCTAGCCATAGGATTACCCTGGCATCGTGCCACTTGACATTTTACATACAGACATACTAAGCGAATCCAACAATGAACTGCTAAGGCAAGAGGAATCAGGCACAAGTGTCAGCCGGTAGCAAACAGTTTAATAGTGAAGCGCATTTCGTCGGTACAATGTACAGACTTCCTCAGACAAAAAGTTCAACATAAATAACCGTTTAAATAGTTAAAAGCAATTACTCAATCAAATACAATAATTAATTAATAAAGCACCTAAGTACTTTTTAAAAAAACCTCCACTCATATATAACTTAAAACAACAAGGGTAAAGGTATCAAGCTCTTCAGGAAAACATGTTAATAACTGAGGTAAACAAAGAATTTTAGATTTCACATATTCTTAAACCTCTGAAACTTTATACATTACATTTCCTTATCTAAGCCACAACTTAAGTTGTCATTCTTGAGATGTGGTTACTGACTAAAATAATAACTAAAACTATCATTATAGTCAACAATTAAATAGCTTACTTTACATAACTAGACGTTGTCTAGTGATGGCAATCAGTAAAACAAACCAAAGACATTCACCTTTTCAAACTCTGCAATTTTAAAACACTACTGATCGAACACATCTCATTTAAACCTGGAAACAAACAAGCATTAAGCTTGATTTGCCATTTTAATTCTAGCTCCTCCAATAATAAAGGCATAGGTGCCCCCCTCTTATTAATTGTCACCTGATCCAATACTAAGAATCTAAAACTGTGGTTCACATATTCAGATACATGCTTAGCAAGTGCATTATCAGGTTTATTTCTACTTATTGCGTATTGATGCTCATAAACGCGTTCACGGAGTCTGCGTTCAGTTTTACCAACATAGAACGCAGAGCATCCTTGGCACAACGCTAAGTAAACCACCATTTTGGAATTATAATTAAATCTAGATTTTAATTTATATTGATAGTTCTGTATACTGACCCTATTCGTCTCAGAGATATATTTGCAAAAATTACAATTTTGGCATTTGAACATACCCACTGTTCTAATAAAATTATGCACTGGTTGTTCCAATAATGATTTCAAATTTCTTCCCCTCCTAAAAGTAACAGTGGGGAGTTCTCCAACCTTTTCATAAATAGATGGGTTACTTTTAAACAATGCCCAGTTTTTCTTAATACTTTCAATACATTGATAACTAAATGGGCTAAATGTTAAAATAAGTTTCATCCCCATGTATTTAATATTAATTTGATTAATGTCCATGCGGCCCTCTGGAACAGCCTGGCTATTAGTCATAATCTGAAGTACTTGACTTTCCTTAAAAGTCAATAAAGGCTTATAAGTCCCATTGAGTCTTTTAGTCATGACTTCATTAATCAATTCTTCTAATAATATGGTAGGATACCCCCTATGAATAAACATGTTCCTCAATATTCCACATTCTGTATTGAAGTCATCGTCCAAGGTCACTATACGGGCTGCCCTTACCAGTTGTCCCTTTATTACTGAACGTTTCTGGTATGTCGGATGGCAGCTCGAGTAATGGAGAAGGGAATTTGAATATGTGGATTTCCGATGTATATTAGCCTTAAAGCCACAAGTCTCACTATTTTTTGATAGTAAAATATCCAAGTAGGCAATAGATGTACTGCTAAAGGTAGATGTAAATTTTAAAAAATCGGTTGAATTGTTAAATTTGTCTAATAACAAATTACTAATCGCTTCATCACCTTTTACTAAGATAAATATATCGTCCAGGTAGCATGTGTAAAAAACAATATATTCCATAACTTCAACCTCCTTGAATACAAATTCTGTCTCCCAATAGGCCATAACTGCATTGGCTACACTAGCCCCACATGGCGAGCCCATGGCGACCCCGACTTTTTGCAGAAAGTAGTTCTCATTGAACATAAAACAGTTATTATACAGGATAATTTCAAGCAACTCCGTTACTATGGACATTTCCATATTAGAAGCCCCATTTTTCTTAAGCATTAAGGTGACCCATTCAATACCAGTATCATGGGGGATACAAGTATACAAGTCCTTGACATCTATAGTGATGAAATTATATCTATTGTCAAAAACTAAGTTATCAATTTTTTCCAAGGAGGACCACGAATCTTTACAAATCTGGGATTCCAAGGCCAAATATTTCCGTATAATAGAATCTATAAATTTAGCACATGGGTAGGTAGGTGAACCTCGACCATCCATTAACGGTCTCATTGGGGGTCAGTTATACTTTTATGAATTTTAGGTATCCCGAAGAGGCACGGGAACCTAGGAAAAGAAGTAGTCAAATAATTATACATTTTCTGTTCAATCCTACCTTCGATAAACATATCCTCTATGCTATTTTTTCTAGCTCTATATGCCCCATTTACCTCTGACAGTGAACTAGATGAGTAAGCTGGACTGTCTAACAGGTTGGCCATCCGTTCACAGTAATCTAATTTATCAAAGATTACCAATCCCCCACCCTTATCCGGTTTACACACTCGTATGTTCTGAGTACGAATGAACTCCAATAGTCCGTGTTCAACTTTACTACTGGGGTCATTCCTATTAACTTTATATGTGCGCCCAGCTATCTGTCTAATATCAAGCTCGCACATTTGTTCAAAAATTTGAACTAGTGGGTGTAAAGGGGGGTTGTAAATACTGGCAATCCGGAAAGGGTCAGACTCCATCACGTAAGGGTTACCACCCATCATTAAATTAAAATTCAATTTTCTTGACAACAATTTAATGTCAATGATTGTCTGAACTAAATCAAATCTTTGTCGGGGGACATAAGTATATCCCTTTGATAAAAGTTCAACCATGTCCGTCGATATAGAAGCAGAAGAAAAGTTATACACCTTAAAGTCACCTGTAGAATTGGTGATTATTACAGGTGTTAAAATCTCAGTAGATACACTGCTGTTAGGTATGTGTAAGTCCTGGTTTGACAATTCGCCTAGTTCCACAACATCCATATCAATGTCAACATCAACTAAGTGATCTTTACCAAGAAGAAAAACATGACTATATGGTTAACAACTGATATCCGACAAAGGTCTTGCACTCGACCTTAGTTCCCAGTACCTCTGTCGAGTAGAGCCACTGGAGTTATCCCCGGGGGTGAATTATCTATTTCCCATCCACTCATCAAGATTTCTCTTGAAGAGGGTCAGCGAGGTGCTCTGTTTGACATGTATGGGAAGTTTATTCCATAGCATGGGCAGTCTCTGGGTTATGAACCTGTCCCTCCAGTACTTTCTTTTGATTGTGGTAATGAGGTTGAGGTCTCTGGAGCGTGTGGTGTGGAGGGATTGGGATTTCTTTAGATGTAGCATTTC
The DNA here is from genome assembly GCF_019279795.1 of Protopterus annectens. Classification (NCBI taxonomy): domain Eukaryota; kingdom Metazoa; phylum Chordata; order Ceratodontiformes; family Protopteridae; genus Protopterus; species Protopterus annectens. The sequence goes on along the minus strand of NC_056747.1, from coordinate 578,082,861 downwards.
TAACAGAGCTGGGTCAGACATGGCTTTGTAAGTCAAGCAGAAATCACCTCTAAGTAGGTGATATGAGACAGAAAATAGTTAGAGGTTTTGAGTCTGTCCATATAGGACAAGTGTTTAAGGCCTAGGATCCTCTTTGTGAGGTACTTCTGTGGCCTCTCCAGTTGTTGCAGGTGTCTAGTGAGGTACATGCCAGATGGGGCATTGTACTCGATGATTGGCCTAATGAGGGAAGAGTAGAGGGAGACAATGACCTCTTTCTTCCTGGATGCAAAACCCTTAGTAATAATATGTGCCACAAAGAAGGACTTTCTGACCACAGTGGCAATGTGGTGATCAAAAGAGAGGTTGCTGCCAACCTGTGTTCCCAAATCTCTTACAATGCCTTCTGTGTTCAGTGGACTACCATCAATGTGGAAATTCATGAGAACTGGGTTTTCCCAAAGGGGATGACACATTTTTTGGCATTGAGCTTAAGGCCATGGTTCTGACACCAGTCGTTGGTCTCAGCGAGGCCATTCTGTAGGATGTCAACATCACTTGGGTGATTAGTTTCTGGTCGGATCTAACCAGGGAGGAGTTGACTACTGGTGTAGAGCAATGGTCGCCCATGTTAGTAATGACCACGTCAAGGATCTTGCTACCTCTAGTGGGGGTAAGAACAAGCTGGTCAAGGTTAAAAACCTTTTCCCCATTATACTTTCCTTATTTTGTATAAAAGACTTAGGCAATAATTTACAGTATCCCTGTTGTCTAGTGTTCCCCCTACCCCGTGTATTTTGTGCTACAAAACTTTTTTTCTTTTTTAAAGTGCCTGTAAAGCATTATGCCTAGTGCTCCTTATACACACACACACACACACACACACACACACACACACACACACACACACACACACACACACACACACAGTCCTGCATAAAATCAAACATAGCCCTCATCGACCTCATGGACACACTCACCTATTCTCTCTCTCTTCCCATATACATAACCATACAGTATCTCCTCCCTAACCCCCTATTGCAATCTCCCAAACACACACATTCACATATGCATCCCTCCAGAGACACACACACAAACACATGCATACACGTACACCGGCATTATTTATCAACTAAACTCCTCAACACTTACCTTTAACACAGTGGATTAACACAAGCTTTTGTCCATGTTCATTAACATGGAAGGCTAGAGTACCTTACGCAGCCTAGCAATCCTCTGAATCACTCGGCCATATAACTGCTTTATTGCATGCATTTCCAGGGAAGAGTGCATGGCTAATTAGTACTGGTTGCTCCCTGGGAAAACCTCATTTTGGGGTAAGCCATGGACACAGCGTACTGTAGTGCTGCACCTCTTTCTGTTGCAGCAATGTCATTGGGCTGCTCTGATCTGGAAGTGGTTAAATTGAGGTGTGCATCATATGTACACCTCACAATAATCTTTCTAAAGTCAGCCTTTATTTACTTATTTTCATATTTGTGGAAGAATCTGCTTCATCACTGTAACATCTGCTTTTTCAGAGTGCCTGACTGGATAATCAAATGCACAACTCCTCCCTGAAATAGATATGCCTAGGATGATTAGATCTTTTTTTGCTATTTAATTTCTCTTCCACATATTTTTAAATGGCGACTGTAAATGATCAATTATTTGCAGCAGTCAGTAGGAATTCCACAGTAAAAGACTAAAAATTATCCTTAGTGTGATATGGAAGTCCTTCCGAAAGATAATGTGAAATGGTTCCCCATACTAGCCCAACAGAATTTTCAACTACTGAAAGATTTGGCTAAAAACTATTCAGTGGAATCTTTTTCATCTTCTCTGATGTCAGCTATCTAAACAAACATTGTGTGCAGTGTAGGTATATACAAGTGAATCTGGGCTACGGTGTAACAGTTGTGAAAGGGTCAGAATATGCACCAAGAGCATTACATTTTCATGAAAATATTATAAAGAAAATTAGAAAAACATCTCTGGTGTCATGATCCATAATAGTACAAGCATCATTATATCTAACAAGGCAGTTATGCATGAAAATTGAAGTACTACTGCTGGGTTAACTATTGGGATAATGGTATACATATGTGTGCATATATGCATGTGTGTGTGAAATCTTAATTAAATGAATTTTCATTAACATTGGCTTCTGTTTAGTTGCCAGTTTGGTTGACTAATAGATGGGTGACAGATGTGCAAAATTCAACAATCCTCTGGGTTGGAGAAAATAGCTATATAATCAGCAGGAGGATGTAGTATGCAGGGGGCATGCCCCTAGCATAAATCTCTGTTTTTTTTTGTAGCTTTATTTGCATGCTCAGAGTATTTCTTATACATGTGTAGTGATGTGTTGGGATTAGCAATGTCAACTTTTTGGTATTTCATTTAAATTAAGTGTATATATATATATATATATATATATATATATATATATATATATATATATATATGTTTGTGTGTGTGGCTTTTTCCTTCAGAGTTCTCTTTTTTCAGACTCCATTTTGCATGCCATATGAGGGTATAAAACATAATGGAGCACTCAAGCACATTTACACTTTGATAGCAAAGACTGTTTAAGAAGGTATGGACTTTCATAGCCCAGAAATGGCATTTACTAGAAAACTGTTACTATATGCCGGCCTCACAGTTTTTATAAATCAGACCTAATACAGTGGATCTTTCCTTATGTGATTACTTTATATTGGTTATGTTGTTGGCACTGAAAACATTTTGCTAGATTAAATGGTAACACAGTTTTTTGAGTACATTTGTATTACTTTGACATGTCAAACTGCCATAGGACTGTGTATTTCTCCTTCATACAGCCATTTCATTAGAATGGCCCTTTTAATCTGCATGTAAATACAAAAGGCATGTGGTATTTCCAACAGACATCAGCCAGTTGCGTTTGCCTGCTAGGGGCTAAACAGATGGCTGTGATACAATCACTGACAGCCTTTATCCTTTCTGAATTTAATATTCATTACACATATGGAATGTAACATAATAAGTATTAATTACCCTGGTCTGCAGGGACCTTATATGCTTAATATTTGCAAACTGCAAAGGGTTTCAGTTCCATTAACACTGGTGACCCTGTGATAGATCACATATAGACCCCTACTCCTATCAGTCTGGTTGCAATACTCTATCACCATATCCAGTGCACTTTTCAATTTTTTTAATTTTCAGAAGTCTAGTATTAAGTCGAGTCTTATTTTATGCCCTTGCTTCCCTTATCTGAAAATAACCTGGTTTTATACTTGAATATGACCTTCCATGTTCAAAAATAAATTGCTAATTTTACTCACCCTTGGATGACTCTCAGCTCCTTTCCAATAGTACCTCTCCGCTTTTCATCTCTTGAGACTTTATATACTGATATCAAATCTCCTCTCGTTATTGTATAATGTATTGAGTGGAGACTTAATTCAACTAGACTCAAAGATTCACTTCTGAAGGGCGCCATCTGCTTTTGTTTTAAAAATAGTCAATTAAAAAGATCTGAAATACTAAACTGTAGGTTATATGCTGGTATTTTTTTTCTGCTGAAAAACTCTAAATACCACAAATGTATGACTAACAATATTTCCATCACTAATGCTAACACAATATGAATGCTACAGACGCAGCATGTACATTATTTTGATTAAGGGTTCCTACCAAATATTTATATATTAAGTATGTGTGTATATATTTCTTTATCTATCTATATAGGCATTGTTCCTTATTATATATTCAGGTTCTTGTTCGAAAAACTCCTTCACAGTCATTTCACATTTGCACGTTTTGCTGCCATTGTTAACATCTGTTTTTGTCTATGTTCTCTTCATATATGTGGTAGCAACTATTTGCACCTTGGGCCCTGGTTGTGGCTGAAAAGATTTGATGACCAGTCCACGTACCTCATTATCATACTGAAAAAAACTGTCTAGGATTATAATGCTTTCCCTCAAGTAAAAATAAGTAAAAATATCCTTTTTTGTGTTTGAGTTTGGGTCCATACTTCTTGCATACCACTACAAACTGCCCAGCCAGTTAGCTTGTAGGATAAGTGAATATTTCGTTTAAGCACAAGAAAGGGGTAAGCCAGGTCACCAGGGTTTTGCAGACCTACTGACACAATCACTTGTTTTACAAGTAAAGACAGATATATCTAACACTTGGAAACACTTGCTATGAGTCTAGGAACAACTCTAGGCATACCACTTGTCCCTTTTTATGCAGGACAGTCCCTATTTAAGCAGTTGTGTCCTGAAAAAAAAAACTTGAAAAATGTCAAATGTCCTGAAGTTTTAAGAAAAAAAAATGTTTAACATTACCATAATAGATGTATAAAATAGTTATTTTGTATCTGAAACACCTTAATGTGATATGAAATATCATCAACAAATCAAAATATGTACAAGTGAGCTTTTATTTAGGCAACAAAGTGAAATCCAGTCCTTTTGTACTGGGAGCAGGCATGATTTGTTCTAAAAATTACAGTCTCATAAAAACATGTCCCACTTTGGGCATCTGAAAACGTGGCAAGCCTAATCACTATAAAAGGAAAAGAGAAAACAATGGAACTCTTTCAACAAAAGAAAGAAATGTGGTACTCGGCAAGCAAGAATGGACTGTAAACAAAGCTGTGGCATCAGGGTATTTGGAAACGAGCAAGTCGGGTCCTCTTTGAAGAGAAACAGTTATGTATTATCAAAACCTCAGAGCCATTCTCAGCACCATACAGATAGCAACATGCACTGTGGTTAGAAGGTAATATGAGCAAGAACTAAATGGTGGATACTTGGTTGAATTCCTTCCTAACTAAGAGCAGGCATGGTAAGCTCTAAACATGGCTGTGGAATGGGAGAAGGGCAGAATACAGTGCTAGAAAGACTAAGAATTATTTTGCAGGCAGAGAAAAAAGCATACAGGTAGGAGGAAGGGCACTGCAGCAGTACCTTGAAGGTCATGTGACAAACACGTTCTGTGGCATCACTGAGAACACAGTAGAAATACTATAAAAGAAAAACACTTGGCCTGGCTCTGTAGCATAGAGGGATAAATCCATTACCATGATGGAAATAATGTGGACTTGAGTAGCAACCTGGGCACTGGATGAGATGTGCAGTTACTGCTTGCTTGCACATCTTAGCAGGATGAGAGGGGAAGGGAGATTGACCCAAAGCTGCACTAACTTATAATAGAGGCAGAGGTCAGGTGCAGTATTGGCATAGGTCATGGCAGATCCATGGGCGCATCAGACAATGCACAGCACTAAAGCTGGAGGTGGGTTCATGTGTGGCAGAGCATATGCATCACAGACTGGAAATTTGTCTGTTTTGGTAGTGTGCCAATTAAATAAAATAAACAAGGGCTCCAAGGGGTCATGACAGTGATAAAGCAGAATTATCTTCCCTCTTACTAGATTGTGTGGGCATAATTACTAAGGGCTACCAACAATTCCTCAGCCTGTAGACAATTGGGGTCTGTAATTAAATGCCTGTGGTCCCAGCTTGGGGAGGGTGGAGTTAAGCCAGAACCTCAGACCAATAGAACAATTGCAGTTCTGCCCAGATGCTGACTGATTCAGTGTTTAAATGTGATCATGTCAAGATTAAAGGTGCTGCTAGTTAACAAGCAAAAGGAGAAATAGTATACTTAAAAAAGGGTAACAGGTGACAACCTGAGTTGCAACATTATTTTGGTTAAGTAATCTTTTTAGGGGAATAATGAGATACCTCCACAAGCTACTGTAATCCCTAGTAGCTTGAAGCGGTATCTCATTGTCTAAGCAATCTTCTTGATTTTACCCTAAAACTTTGTACAACTACTCTGAGTAAAGGCCTAAAATAAAGTAAGAAGTTCAACTAAGTGATCCCAGCTAGACTGCCTCACCAATTTGAAGGCAGGTTAGGTTTCTAACCTAGGAATTCCCACCTTCAAGAATATCGTCATAGTCCTGTAATCTGTTTTTTATCTTGGAAAAGCCCTTCAGTGCCCTGGTTTTCATGTCTCAAGATACAGTATATCAAACAAGATTAGCAAGCATCACAAGGAAATCACAAGCGCCAAAAACAGTACAGTGCAAGGATCAGATCCCTGTAAAAGTCAAGTATCCTGACCCACACTAAATTCATACAGATGACTAAAACAGTGTAGTGAAAAGTGAAATAACAAAAGCTAGCTAAATGCTCTTAAGCATATAAATCAAAAAATGACATTTAAACACTTAAATTATAAGAACAGTATACAAATGGGTATAAAAACAGCAATTAATATACAGTTTTTGAAAATGAAAATAGAACAGTGGCAGAGAAAATTAAAAAAAAGTCCAACATCAGAAAAGAAGTGCAGTTTTAAAGACCTGCATAATACATAGTTTCTGGGCATGGATATTAATTTGAGCTCTGCTGGTACTGAGCAAGACAGGTCAACTTCCAGAACTGGACCCTTATAGGGAGATATATTCCCCTCTGAAAATGCACTCCTTAATAATGTGTTCATGAGATTCCGGTTCAAAGGAGGCAATATATGCCTAAATAAAGCCTAAAACCAGTTTGATTAGGTCTGTGCTTCTATAGCCAAAATGTGCGTTTTAACCTACACAAAAGTAAGTTGTTATAATGAATAAACCCCACAACCAATAAAGTGAACCGTAACAACTAGATACTGTCAGAATCAAATTTTGTAGAGCTAGGGGATTGCTAAATGTAAACTGTATATTGAAAAACTACTGGTTATCACCATCCAACACATGCTGAGCAGAGGTAAAGTGTGATAAATAATGCCAAATCTGAACAAGCCAAAGCTGTAAATTACATCAGGTAAAAATGTACACAGGAAAACTAACACAAGGTGGTCACGCAGAGCAGATAAGAAAATGTAATGCATTCTGATGAGTTGTACAGGCAGTCATCATCTACACTATAGTAAACAAAGGACAGCTTGAAGTTGAAGTAAAGTAGTGGGATCCACCTAGAATCAATACAGACCAGAGTGCCTTGTACCTACTTGCTTCCAGGAAAAGGCCTCCAGCTAAGTGTAACTGGGTTCATGATTCACTAGAGGAAACATGTCAAACTAGGCCATTAGAATGTGAACCATTTAATGGAAAAGGTCTGGGATAATCAAGCAGCTTCAGTGTGTGTGATGCTGTCATTAGCTGGAACTGAGAGAAGTGATCAGCATATATTAGGAGAAGGAAGCTGGAGATGCCCAGTTCAGCTATGGTAAAGTCAGTGGAGAAAACTAAATGAAAAAAATGTAATGTGATGAAATACCAGTTTTAGCAAGACACTCATCTTACATGCTTCTCATCTGACAAAACACTGTAAGTGCTCTTCTTGTGGTGGGTGTGCAACACCAGCAGTAACAGCACTGAAACACAGCATTAAGTCACCACCTGTACTGTTCACAGTAGATAGTGCAACATAAATTACAATTGGCACTTCTTGGAGTGAGGCATCTACCTTTCATATCACCTCATCTCAGAGGGAATGAGTACAGTACTAAGTCTCCTTCCTCCTGCTGATCTATCTATCCTCTGTGTTTTCATGCATCTAAAAATGCTCCATGGGTTGAGATAACTACCTCTGACAACTGCTGCAGATGCAAAAGATGGTTGGTCCTGGTACAGCTGCAGTCTGGTGGGATATTACCTTAGAAAACTGCTGGTGATGCAGAGGGTGTTAGGGGTGGCAGCATATACATATTTAATGAGGGTAGTCATCTGTGCAGTAAACATGAAGAATGTTTGTAAGCATCTTACCATCAACACACTGGAATGTACTGTACCTTTGCATCTCATACTCTATCTACATACTTTGGCTCTGTAGAACCTGTAAAGCAGGTACTGTAAAAGGAATAAGGCACCCGTTTCTTCAGCTGTTTTCCCCTGCTAAAAAGGCTGAATCTGGCACCAGAATCAGGAATGAGTTACATACTTCTTTATCATTTACAATCCTGGTAAGTGGACTGTTAAGAAATTGTACTTGGCAGCAATGAATTGAAATTTTCTAACTAAATGAGCTTCCTGACAGCAGAGTCTATGTTATTGATCATACTATGCAGAGCTACAAAAGCTAAGAGCAAGATTACAATGTTATTTAAGGTAGCCTGTCGGTTTGTTATACAGGATAATGATTGGGTCACTGATCATAACTGGCTTATTATCTGTTCGAAATATGGATGTCAAGAAATCCACCCCAAGAGCAAAGCAAAACCACTTCTTAAACCAAATCAATCCTCTGCAGATGTGAGAAATAAAGAACCAAACTCTCACTAAATTTACAAATAAAAATTCTGTTCATAAAAATAAAAATTAAGTGCTTTCATCAGGCTGATTTGTTGCATCATTCACCTAATATTTATAAATTATTTTAAAAGTCAGTATTTCAAAGGGTTAAAAAAAACAGTTGACTCACATAAGCAATACATCTTTCTTAAAACACAAATACAGATAAACATTCATGTGTACAGACTGCAGCATATAAAACTATAAAAGATGTGCACTTCTGTTGTATTTTTCTTCTATACAAAACAACTTTAAAATTCATTGTTGCATTAGTTTGAAATGCTGTTGATATTCTAAATATTCAAATAAATCATGCATTACCTCATATACCATCTTCATCAGCCAAATCTACTAAGAAAAAATAGGAATCGCTTGAATGTTTTACCATTATCGTCTACCTATATAAAGCATTAACTGTGTTTTTATATCTAAAAGCATAATGATTTTCATACATTCGTTTCCTTAATATCTTACTAGTCATGTGGTCTTCCCTATAATAATATACATTACGTATACTACATACCTTGGCACATAGCACATACTTAGAATTGCATGTGAAAGTGCACAGCACCTTATAAGTCATTTCTGCTGAGGCACAGTAAAGGTTAGTACCATTAATGACATTCTCACACTGAATGAATAGCATTTCAAAAGTTCCATGTCTACCGACGTCCCGTTTGATGCTCAAATTAACCTAGCCCATTCTAAAACAAATGGATGTTCTTCGTCTCCCATTGCTGCAGTCCTCACATATGGGTATTCCGCTGTCCTCAATCGGCCCGAATACCAAAGGGCTAGAACCGGCGTCGGCCATTGGCGCCCGAGACTGACGTCAGTACGTGTCAGTACAAATGTGCATGACCGACGCCATAACTTCAGTCTTTCTTACCGCGTGGTCCTAAGCAGAAGCAGCATTTGCAAGTGCCATTCGGCGTTCTGGAATTGTCGGTTTTCGAATTTCAGACCGGAGACCAAGTTGGGCTAAGTACCCCGTTGGGGACACCTTTGTCTTTTTTCTTGCCTCAGTATTGACGGATGTCAGAAAAAGTTAATAACTGTATTTCTTGTGGGAAACAGATTCCTCATAGGGATTACCATTCACTCTGCATTCCTTGTTTAGGGCCTGAGCACGACGTTGTTGGGTGTCGCTTTTGTGCTACTTTTAACAAGCGTACTATTAAACGTTGGCTGGACTGTGCTAGGCTGGTGTTTGGTAAACGTTGTAATTACAACATGCCGTCGGATTCTCCGACGACTGGTTCTTCTAAGAAACGCAAAGACAAGTCTTTGCGGTCCAAACAGGATGAGTCGTCCACTCCGGACGCCGGTTCTGTAGTACCACTGGCTACTTCAGCGGCTCCTTCTGAAAGTTTACCTGAGTCTCAAGGGAGCCTTTGTTACTGCAGGAAGTGGCTTCTCCTGTGTTAGGCCAGGCTGAGGGTGCTTCTCTGTTGTCAGTGGTTCCCTCCCCTCATAGGGTAGTTAGGCCTCCTCCTTCTCTAAGCAAAGCCCATTCTAAGTCTAAGTCTGCCCCTGCTGGTGCTAGTCCCCAGGGTCCAGCTCCTAGGAAGCACATGTTAAAGATGGCTGAAGATTTGATTACTTTAATTAGGGGTTCTATGCCCCCCCCTGTGAAGAGGCCCAGGGTAGAGACAGAGTTGGAGGGTTTGGTTCAGTCTTCCAATGAGTCAGATTCCTCTGTGGAAGAACTTCAGGATTTCCTCCCTATTCTGATTCGGAGGCTGAGGACACTACTCCTCTCGTCCCCTCCAGAAGATTTTTCTTTCTCTGAGACTTTGCATTCTATGAGGGAACATTTCAAATGGGAGGGCCAGGATTATTCTGATTCTCGTAAAAGACTGAGAGAATTCTTGTTTTGCCTCAGCATAGGCCCTTGGCTATTCCCCTGTACTGGATGTTGTTCAGGATGTATTTTCTGAGGCTGCCCTTAACCCAGATTCTCTGCCTCCTGCCCCGTTAAACCAGATAGATACTACAGGTTTCTGAAGCTCACAAGTACTTATATAAGAGTCCTAGGGCTGATCCAGAAACTATTACTCAAGGCCCCAAAGGTGTTAGGGCTTCTGTGGTTAAGAATCCAGTTCCTCTGGACAAGGATGCTAGGGCCCTGGATAGGTGGGGTAAAAAACTGTATACCTCTTCTACTTTGGCTATGAGAGCTTTAAATTGTCAGTTTCATATGCTCCGGTATCAAAATTATTTGCTGGGCCAATTGAAATGTAAAGTTGATGCTTTAGCTGAAGGTATTGAATGTAAGGAGCTTCAGGATTTAGTGAATGCTTCAGACCAAGTTGGTAAGCATTCTTTGCAGTGTGGTTTTGATGCTTTACAGGCTTCTTCCAGGGTGGCTGCTACTAGTTCAGTTGTTCGTAGGCATGCTTGGCTTAAAGATCAGACCTTGTCAGAGCATGTTAAGGCTCGAATTATGGATGCTCCTCTACAATCTGATGTTCTTTTGGTCCTCCAGTAGAATCAGTTTTGAAAAAATGGAGGAAAAAGCTAAGTCTATGCAGACAGTTAAGGACTTTTACAGGTTCAGCCCCCTAAGTTCAGTAGGAATTGGCCTGCTAAGGGATGGTCTTTCCCCTCTTCGGATTATCAATCTAGGGGCAGGTCGAGGCGAGGTAGAGGTAGGGCTTCCTCTCAGGGCCCTGTTACTTCTAGGTCTTTGAGTTCTTCTACCCCTTCTGCGAGGGAGGGCAGGGGTCAGTCCTTTCGGAAACAGACCCAATGACCCGTGTCTTCAGCTGCCGGACTCTGCCTTGCTGGCAGCCCCTCTAGGAGGAAAACAGACTTTTCAAAAGGAATTGGCATTTGGTTACCCAAGACAAATGGGTATTGGACATAATAAATCGAGGCTACAAATTTTATTTTCACACATTCCCTCCTTTCAAAGGTATGCCGGATGTGCCTCGTCAGCAAAGACTGGAAGCACAGACACAAATTTCTTCTCTGCTTCAGTTGGGTGAAATACAGGAAGTACCTTCTGCAGAAAGAGGCACAGGGTTTTATTCCCGTCTTTTCTTAGTGCCAAAGAAAGGAAATACTTGGAGACCAATCCTGGACTTGTCCATTCTAAATACCTTTCTGGAAATTCCAAAATTCAAGATGTTAACACTGCAACAGCTGTTACCTATGCTGGGCAAAGATCACTGGATGGTAACTCTGGATCTCAAAGAGGCCTATCTTCACATTCCTATCAGGCCCAGTTGCAGGAAATTCCTGAGATTTCGGAATGGGAATTTGCATTATCAGTTCTCTGCATTGCCCTTTGGCTTGTCTACTGCGCCCAGGGTATTCACAAAAGTCCTGGCTCCAGTAATAGCTTTTCTCAGACTAACAGGAATTCAAATTTATCCTTATCTGGACGACTGTTTGATTCTGGCTCAAGGCAAGCACGAACTTCTTCAGCATCTGCAGTATGTAATGACAGTTTTAAGATGACTAGGGTATTCTGTGAACGAAATAAAGTCCAGTCTAGTACCCTCGCAAGAGATGTGTTTTCTGGGTGTGAAACTGAATACAGCTGCTCAGATGGCATTTCTTACCCCGGACAAACAAAGAAATCTTCACCTATACTTCCAACAGCTATCAGTAATGTCCAGGCTGACTGCAAGGACAGTCCTTCAAGCCTTGGGGTTTATGGCATCTTGCATTCTAGTACTTCCCAATGCCAAACTGCATATGAGGAAGCTACAATGGTATCTCAAAAGCGTTTGGACTCAACACTGCCACGATTTGGACACTGTCATTCGGATTCTACCTTGCATTCAGAGAGAATTTCTGTGGTGGGCTCAGGAATGTCACCTAAACAAGGGGCTCTCTGTGACCCAACCAGAGGCAAGTCAGATATTAACGACAGACGCCTCGGAGTCAGCCTGGGGAGCTCATTTCAGAGGAAAATGGATTCAAGACCTTTGGCTCCCAGAGCTACTTCACTTGCATATCAACATGAAAGAGATGCTGGCAGTTCAATTTGCTTTGGAAGGATTCAAGAGCTTACTTCAACCAGGACTGGTGTTGATTCGAACAGACAACACGACTGTCATGTGGTACATCAACAAGTAAGGGGGAACTCATTCTTACCCTCTTTGCAGACAAGCAATGCTGTTATGGGAAACTGCTTTGAATCTGCACATCACTCTTCGAGCACAGTTTCTGCCAGGAGCACAAAATTCTTTAGCAGATGTTCTGAGCAGACAGATTGTGGATCCTCACGAATGGAAATTGGACCCTCAGGTATTTCTTCAGTTGACAATGGCTTGGGGAACTCCGGACATAGATCTGTTCGCTTCTCCTCTGAATTTCCAACTGCCACTGTTTTGCACAAGGCTATTTCATCCAAAAGCCTGGAAAATAGATGCACTATCCTTCAGTTGGAGCAACCTTCACGTGTATGCTTTTCCTCCTTTGCCTCTTCTTCCAAAGGTGCTGTTGAAAGTCAGGAGGGACAAACCTTGCATGATCCTTATAGCACCAGATTGGCCTCGTCAGCATTGGTACCCTCTGTTGAGGAGCTTAATTCATGTACCACCTTGGCCATTACCACAGATTCCTCACTTATTGTCTCAGGAAAACAATCATTTTCTCAATGTCAGGGTGCAATCCCTACACCTGACAGCCTGGCGCATTCTGTTTTAGAGAAAGAGGACCTTCGGCTCCCTCAACAAGTTTTGGATGTTATTTTGGAAGCCAGGCGTCCTAGTACTCGAAAAGTTTATGCTGGTAAATGGAGTTCAGCTAAAGGCTTTGATGTCGAATTGCCTAATTTGAGTTGTACATTGCAATATTTGACTATTTTATTGGACAAGGGTTTGTCCTTCTCTTCTGTAAAAGTGCATGCTGCAGCTATTTCTGCTCACTATGATTGTGACCCTCCTTTATTTTCACATCCATTGGTTAAACAGTTTCTTAGAGGGGCAAAGAATATAAGACCCCCACGGAGGGCTCCTACTCCTACCTGGGATCTTAATTTTGTTTTGGAAAAGCTGACTCTGCCTCCTTTTGAACCTGCAGCTACAGCTGAATTGCAGTTGTTGTCTTGGAAGACTGCTTTTTTGTTGGCTGTTACTTCTGCTAGAAGGGTATCTGAATTACAGGCCCTCATGGCAGTGGAACCTTTTCTGATTTTTCACAATGATAAAGTTTCCTTACGTACTAATCCTACTTTTCTGCCTAAAGTGATTTCTAATGTGGCATTGAACCAATCTATACATTTGCCTATTTTTTATGCTAACCCCCAAAATGAAGGGGAAAAAGTTTTGCATTCTTTGGATGTACATAGGCAGTTAAGGTATTATTTGAGCAGAACCAAAGAGTTCAGAAGATCTCAACAATTATTTGTTTCTTTTGCTTTGACTTCATGAGGGAAAGCTGTCTCGAAACAAACTATTTCCAAGTGGATTGGCCATTGTATTGCGTTTTGTTACTCTCATCATGGTAAGGATGTTCCAGTTGGGATCAGGCCTCATTCTACTAGGGCTATGGCCACTTCTACTGCTTTTTTGAGAGGGGTAGCTACTAAAGACATTCTAGAAGCAGCTACTTGGAGTTCGGTACATACTTTTACAAAGCATTATCATTTACCTCTTTATTCTAGGTCTAGGGCTGGGTTTGCCACTGCAATCTTACAGGGCATGTCAGCAGCTTCTACTGCTATTTAGTTGACCAGCCTCCCTTTTTTTCCGTTGCTCTGGGATTCTACCCATATGTGAGGACTGCAGCAATGGGAGACGAAGAACATAGTACAGTTTTGTACCTACCATAAATGTAGATGTTCGAGGATCTCCATTGCTGCAGTCCAATTTTCCCTCCCTCCTTCCCCCCTTTTCTTTTAGGTTGGGGTTTGGGTGGTGTTTTTTGCATTCTGACATCTTGGGCAAGAAAGACTGAAGTTATGGCGTCGGTCATGCGCATTTGTACTGACACGTACTGACGTCAGTCTCGGGTGCCAATGGCTGACGCCGGTTCTAGCCCTTTGGTATTCGGGCCGATTGAGGACAGCGGAATACCCATATGTGAGGACTGCAGCAATGGAGATCCTCGAACATCTACATTTATGGTAGGTACAAAACTGTACTTTTTCCATGAACTTTCTTTTCAAGTAATTGGTTTACATTTCTATCCTTATTAACAAAATGCGGCTATGACCCCACCACTTTATAATCCTTATGATTTGCAGAAAGGATTTGCTAATTGTTAACTATCAGCGCTTTTTTTTTATGACTATCTCAACAACACATTAAAGGCATTTCCTTGTTCGACTCGCTTTATTAAACATACTCTTCAGGCTGCCTTCTTTATTAACAATGGATTAACACACCTGGTTGAGCACACACACTTGGTACTCCCCAGTAATTCCGTCTTTTAATCCCAACATTTCTCATATTATTTGTTCAGTAGGCATAAGCCTCTTCAGTCTAAAGCATTGCCCTTTAACTCTATTCTGTTTTAAGGTAAATGGATGCAAACTGCAATAATGCACAAATTAATTACTGTTCTGCTCATCATAACTAATAGAAGACTACAGTTTGGAACACCTAGCTTCTCTTTCAGCAAAAATGAGTTGTCTTATTTTAAAGTATAAAATATTTCCTATGTTACACGACTTAGACACTTGCATATTCCTTTTAACCATTTCTGCCCCATTATTTTCTTTAGGTACAATTGCTTTTTCTTTGTATATAATTGCTTTACTGACTAAAGCTTAAGGTAGTTTCCACAAGGTTTATGACATGAACCTTTTGTGGGCATTTCTTTTATTTTAGTTATGTCATACTTTTTTTAGTTAAAATATGTAGTAGAGTGAGAATTATGTTTGGATTTGTTAGATCTATAGCCTACTTAATTTTCTAGGCAGTTTAATCTCAGCTAAGATAGTCTGAATCAGGTTTCTTTTGCCTGTAATATTGATGCAATTTAAATACTTAAGATCAGCATTTTATTTTGCTGCAGTTTAGTTAGATATGATCAGTACTTTATTTTTTTATCTTTTTATTTATTTTTCATTTCAAAGTTATTGTGTTTTCTTTTTTAGGGAGTTGATTTATATGAGAGATTTTTTGGAGAGGTTGTGAGTAAATAGTTTGTGTATGCAGTGTGTAAAATTACGTTTGTCTTTCTTTTTTGTTACATTACGTGAATGGGAGATGTGGTCCATGTTAATTTATTTGTATGTTCTTTAAAAGTAAGTTCAGATATGGATTGGAAGAGTTATTTTAGGTGCGATAGGGTGTTTAAAGTTCATGTGTATACCTGTAATTCTCATGTGCAGTGTGAACTTTAGTTTTTAGCACTGAAAATACAAGAGACAAATGAATATTGAATATTGCTTTTCTCCTTTTAACTTGTTTTTTGCAGGGTGCAAGTCCCCCTTATCCCTCCCAAATGCACGTATGCCAACTGCAAGATTGCCATACCATGGAGAAAAGTGAATGTTCTAAGAAATGTCAGTTTCAGACAATATATTTAACTGCATATTTTCAGCCATTCGGTCTCCACACTTCAGGACTCAGCAATACATGCCCTGAGATTTTAAACAGTTTAACTACATATATGATCTGAATTATATTTGTTTTTAAAACAAAACTAGCTCCAGTGTTTGCTTTAAATTTAAATAGTTATGAACATTTTTACCTCGAGAAATTAAATAAAATTTACAGTAGCTTTATACAAATTCTGGGGGTGAGGGGAGCTGGCCCCCTTCTCATGCATTTTTGGTCTTTTTTGGCATGTTGGGATTCGGCATTTTGAGTCCCAACATTTAAATATGGAGCCAAAAATTTGCTCACAAAAAATACTAGAGTTCCCCATTTCAGAGCATTTCAACTGTAGAAAGCCACACAAAATAATAAGTTGTATTGACTTCCATTTGTCAGCTCCCCTTCATTGAACACTGATGTTGTGCAGGATTGATTAGGTCAAAGTGTTGTTTATGTTGCCCTGGTCAGGAGGCAATGAAGCACAACAAACAGTGAGATACAGGCAGGGCAGCCGTTAATGATGTCAACTTACTGATTTTTGTGCGACAAGAGCACGTCATTTAATATTTTATTGTTTCAGTCTTTATGTTATACCATGAACTTTCTCCTCTACTACCACCATCTGTTTAGCATTGGCCACATTAGGGTTAATACAATAAAAGCATTTTTTTGTCTGGGTTTATCAGATTAATTTATACTAGAGTGCAGCACATGATCTGTTATATCATAATGCATACATAAAACAGAAATACTGTAGGAAAGATAACCAAAAACTGTGGTAATCCAAACAAGTACCTTTACGTTGGAGAATCTGTGTGAGGATTTAATAATACAAAGGATGATCATTTAAAAAATATTAAAAGCTAAATTGCTGCTTGTAACTGTATATTCAAGAAATGATCAATAATGATCCTATCAGAAACTGAGATTTTGTGACAAATGTTTAAGTAATTTGAGTTAACTATATCCATTACTTCCCCCACTCAAACAACCTCTCACATCCTCTCTTCCCACTGAGAAATGCATACCTTTATTTACTGAAACTCTTTAATAGTTTCATAGTTTCATAGTATAGTACTAGGCTATCTGCCCTGGGGCATTTGTAAGCCTAGCCATAGTGATGTGGCTTTTGCCACCCCATGAAATGGTACAAAAATGTACAGAATAAATCTAGAATACTGTGCCTCTGTCTCGTAGTGACATAATGAAGGTCCCCTTATATAATAGAATTAGTTTACTGTGCCCTTGTCTAGCAGTGACACAGATCTGACCCCTGGGGTAAACTTACGATCTCCCATCCACTCATCAAGATTTCTTTTGAAGAGAGTCAGTGAGGGGCTCTGCCTAATACGAACTGGGATCCTGTTCCAAAGCATGGGAAGCCTCTGGGTTATGAATCTATCCCTCCAGCATGTCCTATTCATACTTGTGCCGAGGTTTAAGTCTTTAGCTGTCATGGTCCTGATGGATTTGGATTTTTTGAGGTGGAGCATGTCCATCAGATCCTGATTGGACATGGCCTTGTACGTCAGGCAGAGATCACCTCTGAGCAGGCGGTATGCTACTGAATAGAGCTGAAGTTTCTTTAGTCTGGTAGAATAAGACATATGTTGGAGACCCTTGATCCTTTTGGTGAGGTACTTCTGTGGTCTCTCCAGCTGTTGCAAATGCCGGGTGAGGTACATACCAAATGGGGCATTGTACTCAATCATGGGTCTGATGAGGGAGGAATATAGGGGTACAATGACATCCTTGGATCTGGATGTGAATCCCTTCATGATGAGGTGTGCAAGGTAGAATGTTTTTCTAACCACTCTGGCAACGTGGGTGTCAAATGAGAGGTCGCTGTCTACTTGGGTCCCTAGGTCTCTGATTACTTTTTCCATACTCAGTGGGTTGCTGTCTATGTGATAATTTGTGGGTACTTTGTTTTTTCCAAAGGGATGACTATACATTTTTTGGCATTTAGTTTAAGGCCGTGACTACGGCACCAGTTGTCCATTTCAGTGAGGCCTCTTTGTAGGATGTGTGTGTCTGCTGGTGTATCGACTATGGCACCTAGTTTGCAGTCATCTGCGAACTTTGTCAGCCACAGCCCTCCCATGTTTGCTTTAACATCTGAGAAATAAATGCCGAACAAGAGGGGTCCCAGGACAGATCCCTGTGGGACACCACTTGTGACTGGCTTTGAGTCTGACATTGCTCCAGTGATTTTAACTTTATGGGTTCTGTCCTTTAGCCAGTTTGCAACCCATCTAGTGACATAAGGGTTTACTTTTAAGCTGCTTAGCTTATCTATGATGCCTGAGTGGGGTATTGTGTCGAAGGCCTTAGCCAAGTCCAGGTATGCTGTATGGACTGCTTTGCCCTCATCAATGGCTCTGGTGACTGTTTCGAAAAAGTCAACCAGGTTTAAAAGGCAGGATCTGCCCTTTACAAAGTCGAACTGGGTGGGGTCAAGTGTCTGTAGGTCCCCTATGTTTCTGTTTATGATTTCCATAATGATTCTTTCCATAGCTTTGCAGAACAGGCTAGTTAAGCTTATGGGGCGGTAGTTTCCAGGGTCTGTAGAGGCACCCCCCTTGTGGAGTGGGACCACTGTTGCTGTACGCCAGTGTTCAGGTACATATCCCGAAGTAAGGCTAAGGTTAAATAGCATTTTTATGTGTGGGTTTAGCTCCTCTTGGAGTTCACGTAACAGGCACCCCGGGATACCGTCAGGTCCCATTGATGCTGTGTTTTTTGCTTTGTTTAGGGCGGTTCTCACTTGGACATCTCAGATGACAGGGAGATTACATTCAGCTGGGATAAGTATTTCTTCCTTTGGGGGTGAAGGAGGGGAGAAATTTGCACTGAACCTGTCAGCTAGAATGTTAGCAATATCTGTGGGTTCAGTGTATTTTTTGTTGTTGTGAACCAACTCTGAGCATATCTGAGGGTTTCCGCCCAGGTTTCTAACATAGCTGAAGAAGGCTTTGTGGTTATCTTTAGTGTCCTTAGCGATTTTTCTCTCAAAGTTTGCCTTGGATGTTTTTATGAGAGAACGTAGTTTTCTGCTAATGTTGATCAGAGACGTCTTCCCTTCATGGGATTTCACTCTGACGTGCAGTAGCTTCCTTCTTTTGTTATACAATTTGTTTATGGCTGAGGTCCACCAGACAGGATGCTTACATTTGGTGGAGAGGGACTTGGATTTGTTTGGTATTGCATGATCCATGCATTCTTGGAGATGTCCATAGAAAGCATTTGTGAAGGATTCGGCATTGTGGGATGTGGTATCCACTGGCACAGTGGGCTTAAAGGATACCATCTCAGTCTTAAGAAGAGTGAAGTCTGCTTTTGAGAAGTTTTTCACTGTGGTCTTTTGTGCTGGGGGGTGGAGGTGGGATATGTATATCCAGGGTAATTAGTTTGTGGTCAGATCTCACTAGTGAGGGGTATACTTCCAGTGTGGAGCATTTTGTCCCCATGTTTGGGATGATCAGGTCTAGTATATTATCTCCCCTAGTGGGAGAGGTGACTAGTTGTTCCAGTGCATTTGAATTTATGAATTCCAGGAACCTTTGGGCTAGGGTATTAGGGCTAGAATAATGTACCCAATCTATGTTTGGGTAGTTGAAGTCTCCCAGTATGATGGTATTTTGTGATACATTCATATCCTCCAATGTCTTCAGGAAGGCTGAGTGGGGTTCTTGAGATTGGGAGGGTGGTCTGTAACATGCTATCAGTTGTATAGCAGTTTTGCCT
Organism: Protopterus annectens; assembly: GCF_019279795.1. NCBI lineage: Eukaryota > Metazoa > Chordata > Ceratodontiformes > Protopteridae > Protopterus > Protopterus annectens. Next base: position 578,063,334 of record NC_056747.1, on the reverse strand, counting down.
ATGGTTAGTTGCACCTGTATGGTCTCTGATGCTTCATGTGTTGCTACTAACCTGGAAGTGTGGGTGTCCTTTATGAATATGGACACTCCCCCTTTGTGGTTCGGCCCGGGTTTTGGGGCCGGAAAGCATGATACGAGGTATAGCCTGGTAGCACTGGGGTGCTCTCAGGAGCCTTGAACCAGGTTTCAGTTACTGCACAGATGTCGATGTTCTCCATGCTGAGGAGTGTATCAAGTGCCTGCATCTTGAGATTTAGACTTCTGGCGTTGAGAAGCATTACCCTTAGTTTTTTTCCATTTTTGTTTTCTAAGGAGGTGGGTTTGTCTTTTGAGCCTTGCCTAATAAAGGCACTATGGGGGTGGCAAGAGCCTTAGCCAATATCCGGAAGCCCAGTGGTGACAGGTGTAAGCCATCCCTTGTGAAGCAGCGTGGCTTGTCCAACATATCATCCCAGGCAGACAGACAGTGCTTCCCCTTAGAATGACACCAGTACTTGAGCCAATTGTTAAAGCTGATCATCTTGTCTTTGTATTGTGGTATCATTCTTGGTGAGGGCAAGATGCTGCTCAGGGTCAGGGTCATACCAGCCTGGGCTACATAATCAGAGAGCTCCTCTATGTCTCTTTGCATGTAGTCCAGGGAGGTACGTCTCAGGTCATTCACACCAGCATGGACAATGACGGAGTCATATTTGTACTTGCTTTGGAGTGACCTGAGTGCGTGTGTTATGTGGTGGATCCAAGCTCCCGATAGACAGCTCACAGTCACCTTCTCCTTGTTCAGCCTGGTCAGTGGGACATCAGTGTGTCTGACTATGGAGTCACCTATTACTAGTGTATCAGGCAAGGTGTTTGGCCTTAAGGGCTGCGATTGGTCGACACACTGATTTTTGGATGTCTGCTTTGGGAGCCTCTGTTGTTTTGGTAAGTTTTTTATTGGAGCCTCCGAGTATGTCTTTGTGTTTTTATGTGTTTGGTTTGCAGTTGTGGTAGGCCTATGTGGGACTGGGATTGTTGTGTGTGTGGTTGCCATCTCCTCCTGTCTGGTCATGCCAGCCCTGAGTTGAGAGAGTTCAGCCTCCAGTTTGGCTATATAGTTGCATCTCTCACATGTATTTGTGTTTGTTGGGAGGAGGAGAGGGTTGTCTGTGTACATGAGACAATTGTAGCATTGTCTCAAGATACCCAGATTGACCAGCTGAACTGGAGACGACGCCAGTAATCTACCACTCGACATGCTAGAACAGTATAAGGGAGTGGTATACCTTTAAGGGAAGTGGATATTCACAGGGGTGGTAAGTAGATGTAGTGCTTTACTTATGCAGAGTGCTTGCTTAGTAGAGAAGTATTGAGAACAAGTGCTAGGCTTATAATACAGTGAGTAGTCTGGTTATACTAAGAGTAGAGCTTCCTTAAGGGAAAATTTGAAGAGCAGACTTGGCGGAGCCAGAAAAAGTTTAACCTTGTTTAACCTATGCGCACGACCGCGCAAAGCCGTGCAAGCACGGATTTTAAACAGTGAACTACAAAAGAGCTAGAAATGGTCCAAAACAACCAATTACTACAGCTTCTTGTGCTGAGGTCACTTCCCCCAAGGACAGGTAGGCTGCTCAAGGCTCCCCACTCCCACTGGTGAGCAAAGAAACTTCCTTCTATCCAAGTAAGGTAATGGACAACACAGGAACTACAACACAGCCCAGAATACAGCAATGCCTGTAAACTGGTCTAAACTAGTAGAGGAAGGCAGGAAAACAAGGATTATTTTTTTGTTTTTTTGTTTTTTGGTAGAAACACACAGAAAATGCAGAAACAGTGATAAATTAGTTACACAGGCTAGCACACTTTAGTGGGCAGCCTCCACACAACAAATAAACAAGCAAACTTTTGATCAAATTTGACTAAAATGTAACTTTAAGTGCAGATTTTAAAATAATGCAGCAATCAGTTAAAAAACAGTTCATGCTAGTTCAAGGTAAGCTACAGAAGCTATTCCAAGTGAAAAAAAAGCAAAGATACTTAAATCCAGAAGGTAGTCGATTTTCTGAGTTCCCTGCTGCTAGGACCACTCTGTAAACCCACGTGGAGCTTGTCTGAGCAGTATAGCCAGAAAAAAATGCCCAGAGATGGATTTTAAACAGTGAACTACAAAAGAGCTAGAAATGGTCCAAAACAACCAATTACTACAGCTTCTTGTGCTGAGATCACTTCCCCCAAGGACAGGTAGGCTGCTCAAGGCTCCCCACTCCCACTGGTGAGCAAAGAAACTTCCTTCTATCCAAGTAAGGTAATGGACAACACAGGAACTACACCACAGCCCAGAATACAGCAATGCCTGTAAACTGGTCTAAACTAGTCGAGGAAGGCGGGAAAACAAGGATTATTTTTTTGTTTTTTTGGTAGAAACACACAGAAAATGCAGAAACAGTGATAAATTAGTTACACAGGCTAGCACGCTCAGAGATGCTGCAAAACTCTGCTCTATAACCCTGAAACAATATGGGTTTCTCAGAGTGAAAAAGGTAAAAAAGTTGGAAGAGTTTTAATTCTTGGTAGCCTTAGTGCTGGTCTGTGTAAAATAAACTCATTTAATAACCAGGTGTCCTACACATTCATTCAGAGATTTTTATTCAAATATCTTTAGAGAAGACCTGCAACAATTTTTAACTAGCTAAAAAAGATCTAAGTTTGCTTAAAATGGAAGTACAACTCAAGGGTTCCAGAAAAGCCAAGTGCTGCTTGGTGAAGTAGGTCTCCTCCTCATGTCAGTCTATGAGTCAGATATAATAAAAACAGCTACATTATAAAGTAAACATACCTTTCAACCTCTAATCAAAGACCCAAAATCAGGGACAGATTTTAAATATTGTTCTTATAAACTTAGAAAGTTTCTAACACAACTGATTTTGCATTAGCATGCCATTTTCTGAAGGACATTCTAAAACTCAAATATATGTCATTATTTAATGACTTCAATCTTCAATGATTTGCCAGAAAACCACAAATTTTATGAGGGGAAAAGACCTAAAATAGGTGGCAAAAATCTGGAGAGATGAGAGGTATGAAAGTAAATACTGTTCATTCAAGAAATTTTTCAGTATATTGAAGTATGAATGTATCATTTGCAGATTAGCAATGGAAGAAATGGAATGTGCAGCTGAATTGGAGCATTCTGGTGATGAAGTGAGTCATCACTTGGAAATATTAGCCATGCTGCCAGAAAAACATGAATAGAGACCCAAGAAAACTGATAGAATTAAATGTTACACAAGTGACAAATAGTTTGGAAGCAATAAGAACCAAATTGTGGAATTTTATTGCAGTATTTACTGTATACCTGAAATGACTGAAAGGGGGTTACAACAGATGCAGAATTCATGCACATACAGTAAGCAGCCACGAAACTGGCTAGGGGACACACACCTGAGATTCAGAATAAAGCAGAGGAAATAGTAAAACAAGCTAAGCAGTTAAACAGCAACTGTCAGGAATACAGTATAAGGTAAGGAGGCAAAGTGTGAAAACGCTGGGAATTTTGGATGACAAAAAAGGGATTTATTAAACAATATGAAAATCAATATGGAGAAATAGACACATGCTGCAAAAGATGGCTGAAGAATATAATGGTGAAATGTTTGCCAGTGCAGGAGTTGGATGTTAAATATGGGAAAAGTAGCCCTATAATAATTGGGTTTCTAACATGTTATGAAAACTAACAAATAATTTGCCTACCTGGTCAAAGATGATCAGTGTCTGAGTGACCTGTATACGAGTACAACTTTTCCCAGGTAATGATAAAACATCATTTATGATTAAGGGATGCAATAAAATAATATACATGAAGATAATTAAAGTATTTACTTTTATTTCCAACTACTCTGAAACTATTTTGGACTGGCTGCAACCTGAATAACAAGAGATAAGATCTTTCACACTGAGAGACATAGACACTGATAAAGAAAGAGAAATGGATTGGGAGGGAATGTGGGTTCAGCCAATAAAAGATAGGTATTTAAATGTGCAGTCCTTCAAACAAGATGGCCTGAGAAACATGATGTCAGTGCTTGAAGTGAGTGGACTATATAAAAATATTGTTTTCAATAATTGTGCTAATTTGTCAGAATGTTCACCCAGTATATGGCTGGAATGGTAAATTTGGCTTAAGTTCCTGACAAAAAGCTAATTTTTCAGCTTACAAATCAAAGTAGCACTCATAATAATCTTTAAGTAAACATATGCACTAACAAGGGTCTGACGTGATATTATAGAATATAGTGATAGGCTAACTATACAACAAAAATAATGCTAGGATGAATTTAAGTGAGTAGTATTCAGTTTTAAGAAAAAAAAAAGTTTTTCTAAGTTTCCCAAACAAACTTTAGTTTGGATTCTTTTCATTATTTAATGACTGTTGCTAAACTGGTGCTTCCATTTGGCCAACACTGGGGATGGTACTCACTAAGCATGTTTAGAAATGGTTAAGTATAACTGTACAGAACTGTTATTATAAACTTGAATTGCAATATTATAGTACTGATCATATGATGGTGTAACTTTACAGATGGAACAAGTATGCATGACATGGTTATTATTAGCCATACAGAGATATTCAAGCTACAAGAACATTTTGTACTACATAATGCACATCAGAGTTCTTTGTTTTATCTTCCTTTTCATGAAGATTCTGGATATTGATAGGACAATTGAATGGACATATTGAGCTTGACTTGAAATTATGAAATACTATAATAAATTACTATTATGCAAATGTGAATGTATGTTTGAATGGAAATGGAACAGTATTAACCATATGAGAGAGCAATTTCATATACAGGATAAGTACTTCTGAACATGATGAAATATTAACTAATGCAAATGAAAAATTTCTGTTACATGATAGAAATGGGCTTATTGTTCTCCTTTTAGGAAGATTATATATGTTAGTAGAATATTTGAATACAAAGAGATAATACAAAATACGATACAAATAGTACATAAATCTGCTTAAGAATTTTATCGAGCAATAAATAAATTAAATACATCATTGACAGGCTATTCATAAGCCGCGGTGGTGCAGCGGTAGCATTGTCGCCTCACAGCAAGAGGTTCTCCCGTTCGATTCTCGGCTGGAGCACCTTCTATGTGGAGTCTGCATGTCCTCCCCTTGGTCGAGTGGCATTCAAAAGACATGCGTAAATGGGCATGCCTTTATTGAAGGTTGGGTGTCAAACTGGCACCTTGGCACCATAAAAATCTACTGCCAATCATTAGCAGACTGGAGTTCCACTGTGGCGACCCCTAACCGGGAAAAGCCGAAAGAACAACATTGACAGGCTATTCATATGATTATATACTTACTGCAATGATGAGAAACATCCTATAATTTAGTAATAGGAATGATCTGATATTACGGAGACTAAGAGCTATTTATAGGAATTAAGTATCAGTATAACATAAAAGTAAAGTAAACATGTTATTTATCATTATATGTGAAGGAGAAACTCCTCAGTACAAGTGAATTTGTGTTAAGTGCTTACCAGTAAGTACTGGCAGAACTGAACAGCAAGATATTTGACTTTATTAAGAGGTAATTAATAGTGCCTTATCTGTGGTTCAAATGTGATGGGTGAAAACTGGATATTGATATGTTTACTGGGGTGCAGTGTGGGAAAGATAAGCTAATGGTATCAATTGCTTTAAGAATATGTTTATAATCTTAGAAGTTTGCTCAGGCCAGTAGAGTTTATTCAGCCCTGTTGGGCCTGTCATCTGTTTGGGGGCAGATTATAACCCATGTGTAATGCGAAAGACGTGTGATGCACACAGCTTATCCCAGTTGTGGTTACTGTGTTTTATTTGACTGGACAGATTGGCCATGCTGATACTTGTAATAATACCAAAGAACTGATAATGGGCCACCTTATGGTACATGATATGATGTCTTTGTTGATCTTGGGCAAGATACAGAATGGTGAAGTGTGTTAATATAAAACGAGATGGCAGTATATAAATTATATGAAATTGATGATTTATACAAAGTATTAACTAAGATGTTACCCTCTGAACTAGAAATAATAGTTTTACACCAAAAGGCTAAATAGACAACTGAAATGTGTACAAATCTGCCAGTGATCCATGTAGTCTAAAATACGGAATATATGTAGGGAAAGGTAAGAGTTGTATAAAAATAGAACAGCACTTTGCAGAGAATTGATGGAGTTTTCAGCATTAAGCTGCCAAAGGGCATTTTAATTAGCATAGAGTCCTGTTTAACTGAATGTTTTTAGAGAGAAGCCAGCCATCGCCTCAACACAGTGAATAGTAGTAAGCCAACAAGAAGGTCAGAGGAGAGGACTTCCGTTGACAGCATGTTTTGACAAAAAGGCAGCGGACGTTTAAAAATAATTTATGAAGGTTTCTGATAAATGAGATCCTTAAAGGGATATATTTGCATATATCCCATGTACTTCTGTTACAGAAGGTTTGGGAGGTTACTCATTGGAAGTTCTAGCTTGTCTGGAGTTTTCATTTATTTTTTCTGATTGTTTTTTCAGTGTGACCTTCTAACTCCTTGTTTTAATTTGTTAGTTGGGATATTTTGCAGTCACCCTAATGATAATGGACATCAGCTGGGTATAACAACCCTGTGTTTCTTATGCTTAGTTAAACACTTTGCTTATGCTATGCTGATGAGGTCATAACAAGGCTGAAATATGCATATCCATAGCTAGTGGGGTTTGGCTTTATTGGCCTGAAATTGTCCATTAAAATGACTTCAAATGTAAAAGTTATGAGCAATCAGAATCAACATATAGCTGAAAAACCTGGTGTGCATAAGGGTCATTTGCACATATCCTGTGTGCCTCTGTTACAGGAGGTTTGGGAGGTCACACATTGGAAGTTCTAGCTTCGCTGGAGTTTTCATTTATTTTTTTCTGATTGGTTTTTCAGTGTGACCTTCTAACTTTTTGTTTTAAAGAGATATAATTAGAAGAATGCTACATCTACCTTTTAACCAAGACAAATTACAAGGTAAGTTAAAAGATGTAATCCCAATCCTGTCAATTATGCCAAGATTGGGAGGTTGGCATAATGAATATGTACGTCAGATAAAATAATGAAGTTTTGTACTTATTAAAATGAAAGCACTAAAATCAAACATTTCTTTCAGCTTCTGAGTGCGTCTCTGGAATTATTTTTCTGCTGGAACTGCGGTTTGGAGCCTCTGTAGTACATATTTTTTCTTGGTTTGTTTACTCTGTGTTGGTGGTTGGCATAATGGTTAAGATGTTTACCTTACATACAAAAGGTGCAGGATTTAATTCTCACATGGAGTAATTGGCTAGGCTTAAAATGACCCACAAGCGCAGTTAGCTTAGTACTAATCTATGAACTACTTATATAATAAAGGGAATGATCTGATTTTAATGAGATCAACAGCTATTTGATATGCCGACCAAAGCAAAATGACTAGAGAGATTTTTGGGAAAGTACAGAGTTATGTAACTAAGATGATAAAGGAATTGTACTGAAGGATAACAATGGTAGTTGTTAGAGTGCAGAATTTTATCAAAATGTTTATACCAAATTTGCATGGAATTGTACCTCAGACTGCACAGTGCACAAAAGGCTAGAGTATAAACTACAGCAGCAATCCTGAAACTGACACAGAGCAATTACAAAGTCAAACTATTTGGTTGACAGCTATGGGCCTTGGATATTGTAATCTGCCATTGGCAGAGGAAAACCCACTGACATGACAGTGTGGAGACATTCTGCTCACCATCTAAAATGTGGTTGTTTATGTTTCAAACACTGCAATTTCATACATTTTATTTCATGCAAAATGGTGTTTGCTCAATTTAAATTGTACAACACTGTGTGTGTAAGTGTTGATTTTATTTATTTATTTATTTATTTATATATATATATATATATATATATATATATATATATATATATATATATATTTTTTTTATACATTAAAACTGTGGCAAAAGTGATTAAACTTAATAGGAGGTTTCAGCCCCCCCCCTCCAACAAAACATGAATTTGTGGGGAAAATGTTGGTATATGCAGCTGTAATACTTTTTTCTTGCAGGCTATTTTCTTTTTTCTATAATTCTGTGACCATGGAGTCGATTTAAGTAAGTCTGGGTTGAGTGGGGTGGTTTGCCTCCTTGCAAGAAATAATCATATTAGTGGTGTGTGTGTGTGTGTGTGTGTGTGTGTGTGTGTGTGTGTGTGTGTGTGTGTGTGTGTGTGTGTGTGTGCACATATGTCTGCATACAATGGTCTATTTTGAACGGCAATAATGTTGATTCTTTTCACGAGGTAACTTCACTGCCAAATGTGGGGAATATCTGCTGCCCGATATACTAAAGGAGCTTTGACTGACTGTTGCGTTTACATGTTTGGTAGAAGGTGCATGTGTATATGTGTGCATCTGTGTGACTTTGTTTTTGTTCTGATACTATTAAAGAACTTTGATGTTTCACTTTCTTGAGCTTTATCATATTTTTTTCCATATCTGACATGTCATTAGAAAAACTAAAACTCAACAAAATAGCATATAAACTCTTATCTTCACAATATGCTCATAGATACATGAATCATCTTTCTACTTAAAATTGCTGATAGTTTTTTTTCACTGCACTTTTCCAAACACGTTCATTTTTTTATTTCCCTGCCTCCAAGTAATTGAAACAGCTCTAAATTTCAGCCTTACTACTGTAGTAAGGACATTACATTCAAAGACAGCTTTGCCTGAAATCTATCAGCAGCTACCAGTCGAGATAAGTATTTTGAAGAGCTTCTGTCTTGATTTAAATTGTGTACTTAGAGGACTAGCTCTATTTTCATCAGTGTCCATAGGCATCCCAGCAGCCTGACCAGTAGCAGCAGCCAGTGACTGAGTTTAGCCAATTATATCACTGATTACAGCTTGTACAGAGGTGCATAAAGAGCTAACTGAAGCATAGTAGGACGAGGAAACCATACATTATAAAAAGAGTACAATACAACATACATGTGAAACATTGATTTGGCACCTAGGTTCCCCATCCCCTAATAAATCATATGGATACAACATTTTAAAGTACATTAGCCTTCATATTCCTATTTACTATTCACAGTACAATCTATGAAAGTGTACTATATACAATAATTCAGAGTACAATAATGCAATGCATTTTTCATGTTACTAGTCTTCATTAATCTTTTCAAAGAACAATAATTGACAAAACATTACATGAAACTGCTGTATTTCCCCTGAAGAAGGCCTTCTGTCTACAATATGATGTTTTTCATATCTACAGGTTGTTACAGTACTTACTTATTTATAAAGGCATCTAATGAGACTAGTCGTTTCAGGAATTATTAATTTCTGGTTATCTTCCATTTGTTACATGTAGTGGTCAATTTTCTTAGTGTAGAAAGCCAATTGCACAACAGGACACCCGTCCTACATTTCTTAAGGACATGCACATCTAAGAATATTCTTGATAAAGCTTGTGCCTTAAAATATAACTTTTTTCAAAGACTGTCCTTATTTACTACAAAAGTAGAGTTCATAATTCTTATAAGAAAAGCTGGAAAATAGGTTTAGAAAACAGCCTCATTTTCAAGTGTTACAGCAATTTTAGTGTAAATAAATGCTGTTAACAGTATTATTTTATCCTGGTATCCTAGTGAGAATGCTCATATTATCTGATCCACAAGTCTTAATGCATTTAATAGCAAGAATTAGACTGAATCAGCTTTGTGATTTTAACAATCATATAACTAATGGAACATATTTGCTTGTTTCTGTGCTTTATGCTTTTAGGATAACTGCTGACTTTTAATATTGTCATACAAAACACTGTTTTTAGTATCATCTGCTCCCTAAGGTGCCTTGGGAAATGAAGGTTCAGTTTATCTTCAAAAGAGTTACATTACCAAAGTATGCTATGCTAGGTTACTGTTTTATTTTTCAGTAGCCACGCAGGCACACTAGGCCTGAGGTATCTTTTCTCATCTGTGACCCAAGAAAGAATAATCAATCAATATTCAAGACACATATACATGGGTTTCTGACATACAAGAACAGCAGGTTAAAAAAATGTAAAAATGTTTAAATTAGCAGTAAAATAAAAACACGGCAGAAATATGAGACCTGTGTACAAGCCACCAAAAAATGAAAACAACGTAGAAGTAACCCACCTTTGAACTTCAGTTGAGTGCTTTCTTCAGTGTAGCTACTCCTAAAATTGATAAGGACAAATTCCATCCTCAGTTTGTGCCAACAGTGAGTGTACCAGTGTCTAAAACAGAACCCATGGCAATGTATACTGATGGTAAGTTAAGTAAATTGATGACAAATGTTAGTTCTTATATCACAGATTCCTGGTACTTTCTACATAGCTGAAAGTTCAGCATTTCTGGCCATTTGGGAAAGATCTTCAGAATAGATAAACATTACAAATGTAACGGCCAATACATGGTTTATTTTGTTAAATGGTCTCTGGTTATGAATGTTTTTGTGTCGAAACAAACAAAAGTTAAGCCAGTGAATATATAAGCATCTGTATGTAATTTGTACATAAAAACTCAAGCAATGTCTTGTATAAATATGCAGTCAGTTGCTTTTACAAATACAGTTATTTTTGCGGCAAATTACAGTGCTATTCTTGATCCAGTGGCTGGTGACTATGATGCCATGCTGAAGTACAACGAGTTCCAATAACACGCTTCAAGTGCAGCCTGTCACTACAGACTAAATGAGCACATTCCTATAAAAAGTGATTTGAAACTACAACCTTTAAGATGTAAATATATATTTAATTATTTATCATATTAACATGATTTACATATTAACCTTATGCTTTTTTCTATGGTGCTGCATGACGCACTGTATTTTTAGAATGCTTCTAGGCACTTGCTTCAGAATTGTTGTATTACAAGCTGATTGCTACTGGGAATGCCTTGCCAAGTTGTATCTTTCGGCTTTTCCCGGTTAGGGGTCGCCATAGCGGAACTCCGGTCCGCTAATGACTGGCAATAGATTTTTACGTACCGAGTTGCCAGCCCTGACGTACAACCTTCAACGAAGGTACGCCCATTCATGCATGTCTCCACAGTGAAGACGCTTTAGCTGAGAATCGAACAGGACAACGTCTTACTGTGAGGCGACAACTCTACCGCAGCACCACCACCGCAGCTGGGAATGGCTTGCCAAGTGATAGTCTCAAAAGACTATATAACTGTGAGTAAAGGTTTACTTGTGCTCTGAAGTCTCAGCAAATGCAAGGAGATAAAAAGGACTAAATAAAACTAAAGTTGGCTTGGGTGTATATCAATTTTCACTTTTTTTATTATGCATAATTAAATGTAACAATAGTAGATAAGCAGTGAAATACTCTAGTACTTCCAATGCATTTTATATGTGGTACTCTGGTTTGTTTACCAGCTGGGGTGCATTCTCTGCAAAGTTTGCATGTACTCCCTTTTTGTATGAGTGTTTACTGGGGACACTAGTTTCCTCTCACATCCTACAGATACGTGGGTAGGAGAATAAGTGATAATTATATTGCCCCTAATATGGTGTAAGGTACATATCAGTGTGTGTGTGCACCTTGTGTTGTACAGGAATCATTTCAGAGATATGTTATTACTTTTACCTGTTGCTTGCTAGGATAATCTCTGCTTGTCAGCACCTTAAAATGGATAAAGTAGTTACTAACTTATTTTAATTTGATTTAATTTAAGTTAATCTAATTTAAATTAGTTTGTTAACCAAGGCAAAACTGCTAATCCTGTGGAACTTTTTAAGGTTCTGTCCAGTGCTGCAATAACTAATCAGTCAAAAAACTTGCATGAAAGTGCACTAATGAGAAAGAAAGTGAAACAATTCTGTGTAATGATTTTCTTTGATAAGATATATTAGGACAACTTTGCATGCATTTGCATTGAGTAAATAATGCAGCATCCTACTGAAGCAACTAGCATAGATTGTTCCAACCAATGTAGACGTATCACATGCTGTGAATTACTGTAATATTTGCAAATATAAAACTTATGAAAGAAAAGGAGCAGAGCATGTTGAAGAGAGAAGAACGTAGGAGGAGAAAGACAGAGAGGAAGGAAGCGATGAAAATTGTAAGAGGAGAAGTAGGGAAGGCTGGAGAAGAGGTATGCATAAGTCAGAAATAAGGAGAGAAGTGCATGACTAATGAAGGAGTAAAGGGGAAGTGAGGAATTATGCAGTGATTGACATCAGGAAGCATTTACATTTTGCTTTAGAGAACAAGAACTCTTCTGATTGTAGTTTAAATTTGTTTATAGATGTTAACTGACTGCTAGTATAAAGGAAGAGCTTTCAAAGTCTTGTGTTCAAGAACTAATACTAGAAAAATATAAAATAATGACAATACTGCAGATGAATGAAACTGACAGTACCATTTACTAGCATATACAAGCAATAATACAGATAGCAGTATGTGAGACCTGATTCAGCACACTTATCACAAGCAACAAACAAGCACACAAGCTAAAAGTACGGACTGCAGGTTAATACACACCATACAAATCAAGACGTATATGGGATTTTTTGGTCAAAACCTTAACCAAATACAGGCTAGTGACATATGTCATACTCAGTCACATTTGATATTTGTAAGCATCCTCTATTATTTTATACTTCAGATAGTTCCTTAATAGCTACAGATATGTTTTTGTTTTCAAAATGCTACAAAATATAAACTGACCCCACTGCCGCCATCATCAATATCCCACAAACAACATTTCAAGTCTAATTTTTGGGCGTTATTATGGTTTCTTTTTGCTCCCAAGCATAGCCTTGAGCATTGTTGCATGTAACTCTTTACAAATGTAGAAACAGAAATAAAAAATAACAGGAATGCTAAAAATGTAAATTTTGTACATCAAAGAGCCATGTGAGTAATAGAATAAAAGATTACATCTCCCTGGAATGAGATACTAAACCATAAAAGTGAAGTAACAATTGTTAAACATGTGTACTTTAGATATAGTTGGATTAAACAAGGTCATCTGTCCATCCACCCCTCCATCAGTTCACTCAGTTAGCAGGAGTGTCTTAAACGGCATAACAGAGAAGTACACAGCCTGTTCTACAATACACTGCTAAACACAGAACTGTAAATACAATACCATACCTTCTTAGTGTAACAGAATTGTATGCAAATATCTAATATAAAAACAGTCCTTGGCAAGTCCACTTATCCATTTAACAAACAGATGAAATACGCAATACACAACTCTGAGAACTTTTAACATCTCACAGAACTAATGTGAAAGTTCTTATAAATATTTATATATGGAGTACTATCTTTAAAAAGAATATAACCTAATAGTAATACATATTTATCCTGAATATTAACTACCTGACTATATTTCAAATAAATTTTAACATCCTCTGATTGTTTGTATTCATTAATTGACTGAATGGCAGAAAAGAGTCAAATGAAATAATCTTTACAGTGTTTCTGTTTAGTTATGCTATCTTACAGAGTGGATTCATACATACAACATTTTTTCTAAAATGTCCAAAACAGTTTCCCAATCACATCCAGCAATCAGATTGTTTCTAGAGATAACTTGAACTTTTCCCTCAAAGCATCAATGGCATATTAGTCAGTTAGTTGTAAAGAAGATTGCCTGTCACAAGCGATTTATCACTTGTCCAAACATTGTTTTACTGCAGTATAAAATATTATCCTCTTCCTGATACAGGACTTTGATGAAATGTTGATAAGAAAATAAATCAGGCCTCAGCCACAATGAAGAATCAAAGGGGATATGAAATTTTTAGAACTGTGATATTATTGCAGTCTAATACAGAAGGCAGCACACCGAGAAAACACAAACAAACAAGTCTCCATACTGTGTTTGTCTGGACTGAAGACAACAAAATGCACTCTCCATGAAAATAACCTACCCTAAGGTGCCATGTCCTTGAAAATGGCTGTATTAATTGGGGAGGGAGTTTCAGGAAATACTCTTCCCCCACTCAGAAACTTCTGGCTTACAAAAAGATTTAGTAAATGTGGATCAGTGATTCCTTTTTTCTATTTAATCTAATTTCTTTCATTTTTGGATGGCCCATACTTTGACACTGCTTTTCACTACTACCCTAAGATCTTTCCTAAATGACAACTATAGCTTAATCACAACATTTCTTCTTCCAGGATTGCATTTTACTGCCCGAAGAATGATTGCTACACTGCCAGATGTCAAAACGCACAATTTCCCTCTTTTTTAGCATGGTATGGCATTTCTTCTCTATTCAACTTTTTAATTGCGCAAAATGAATATTCACCGTACTTCATTTAGGAATTTGTGCCCCTGGCTTTTACATCATATTGACAAAGCCATCCTAAGGGATTTTTCCATGGAAAAGCTCATAAAACAAGATGCTTGGAAACATTCATTCTTTCCCTTCCTCTTAAGATTTTTAACCTATTGAGTGTCCTGGTACTTGCAGCGTTTTTTCTGTATAGTTTAATTCATAGCTGAATTCCTTCTTTCCTATTAAGACAATAAATCTAGTGAGTCTTTAAGTTCACAACTGCTTTACTGTGTAATGGTAAACAGAAGCTGATTTGTACTGTATAATACTAAAAGGGAGCTTTCCTTTCCTGAAACCTGATAACACTGAGGGAAAGAGTGAATGAGCAAGAGTCACTGGAGCTAATTAATTTCCATCAATAAAAAATATGTATAATTTAAACACTGTTGTGCAGCTGAAGAAATGGGGAGCTATTATAGCACAGTTAAAATATAACGATGAACAAAAATCTGAAAGCGTCACTCAGAAAGATATTAACATTCTGTTAAAAAAATTCTAAAACTAAGCAATAATGTGGTAGTTTTCAGTACTGCCATTCTAAATTAAGGGATGGAAATGAAAGAAGGACTGGGCAATATCATGTCTTTTGGGGGCACAAAGGACACTGCGAGAAGGAAAAAGCTTAGCTAATCACAAATTTATGTCAACATGTTCACCTCCATGACGACACTGTGGGGTAGACGTAATTAAACTGAACAAACTGTATAGTCAGAAAACAAATGTTTGTAGTTTTCTGACCAAAGTGAAGCTTTAAGCTAAGCTTATACCATATTTAGTCAGTGTCCCCCAATAATGTATATTTTATAGTTGTGTATCATTTTATAACTGGTCTCCAATATTTTTTTTTGCACAAAGTATTTATGACACTTAGTTCTTCTACAGACTATGGTAATAACTATTCCTTATTTGAAATTGATCAACATGTGTTTTCATAAATCAAAACCCCAGATTTGCCACTGGTCCCCCCCAGTCCGAAACTCATTCATCTGTCTTGGTGTTGACTACTTTGAAAAGCTGGAAGTGGAAACATATTAATTCCTTACAATACAAACCAGCATTCATTGTCTGAGTGTCACGCGACAACAGCCTTTTGGCTTGCTTCACCTTACAACCTTCAAGAATTACGAATGATTCCTTAGCTTGGGCTGACTGAAATGACATATATCTTCAAAAGAGCCTCAGACAGCAGCAAAAATATCTTTAAAGGCGGTCCTTAGTCACTGATAGGGGCAGGGGTCTCTTATGCTGTTATTAAACCCACACTTTGGAAACAACATGTTTAATTCAGGCTGTGCTGACTGATTTGAAATGTACCCAATCCTGCTCACTGACTAATTCATCTATAAGGAAGACTGGAAAATAAACATTGACTAAATTTGAAAGCAGTGTTTCCAATGTGATGCTTTCATAGAGCCCCAGATGAGGTGCAATATAAATTACCAGAGCAGAAAATTAATATAACTGCAACCTTTTAGTGTAGTGTGTGTCACACTTTGTGCACACAGACCATGACTTAAGTTTGTCCTAATGAGGTTGGCACATCCGCATATGCAATGCAGTCACAATCCAACTGCAACTTTTCTTAATAATTAAAAAAAAAAAAAACTCCCAGCCCCAAAAGAAAAAGAAACCCAGATACTTTCACAATGATGGTAAGTCTGCAAAATCTCCTAGAGTAAACAACCTAGAAAATGTTATTGGATGTTTCCAGTCCTGAGAGCTAAATCTGTTACAAACTGCAAATGTGTTTTCTTACTAAATAAAAAATCTTTCCTATGTAACCATTAAAGTGTCACACCCAACCACAACATTAGTAAGTATTCCTACTTTAAAACAATCACTTAACACTACGTATGTGTGTGTGACGCACGCACACACACACATATATATATATATATAATATATATATATATATATATATATATATATATATATATATATATATATATATATATATATATATATATATATATATATATATATATATATATATACACACACACACACACACACACACACATACACACACATTCCAGTACCTAAAAATGCCTTCTTTTCTTCCTATTATAATTTCCCACTACCACACCAACTTACATTTACAGAGGTAATGGGATGACAATTGCAATGTATCCATGGTGATCAAATGTCAGGCAAAATATAAAAGGGGTATAAAGTCCCCCTTATATACTGCAGGAAGAAAAATCAGTCTATCTTCATCAGCATTTCCTTTCAGCAGTACTCCAGACTCTCCCAAAGTTGATCTTCCAACTTCCCCACCAAAACATCTCATTCTTAGCATTAGAAACTGCAGGACTTCCATCATCTTCTGTAGACTACAGACAAATCTTTATTTTCCAGAAACTTACTAGTCAGCAATGTGAACACTTTTTTGTCATAGAAGTAAATAGGCATAATTTAGCTATGATACATTTTCAGCATTCCATCTGAGTGAGTTTTGCCTCAAGACAAACATAATTTTTATTGTTACAATCCTGTCCAAAAGGAAATGTTGCTTAAGAATTGTGAAATTGCCCTTTGAGATGGAACTGCACAATGTCAGTGTTACAGTATATGTATTGTAGTGTTAAAGCAAGACCTTTAACAGTTTGGTCCACAATAAATCTTCCAGGTTATTGAAATGTATGCAATTTGGGGAATGTTAGCCATAACTGTAACCAATTTTTATACTTTGAGTATGAATTTCCAGTGTGCCATCTGTGGTGTGCAACTTTGTGAAATACTACAATATGCCTGCAGACTAATGCCTCAAAGCATAATTCCAATGTCACTCAGCAAAAGTATTTTCTTTTTAAAGGTTAGAAAATAATACAATTTACCAAAGTTATGAATTTGCATTACACTTGGTAAATGTAGGCACACAGCTATGATAATTCTCAATGTTCTAACTTCAAACTTTGAACACAGCTATTTTATAAGGACATACCATAAATCTGGCAACTTACATTCTTCAACCCTAGACAAAAACTGCTTTGTACCAGGAAATATTTTTGAAATGGTTTACAAAATTGTCTGCACCATTTGTGAAGATATTTATTCTACCCTGAAGGAAAAAAATATTTATGAGAGAGATGACATGAATCCTTATATTTGCCACTACTATAAGTCAGAATGGTGTCAGAGCACAAAGCATTTTTATCTTCAAACAGCAGGATATCTTAAAACAAAATGGTCTGTCCCAAGTCTTTAACTTTGTCATAGGTCAAATTAAGGCTAGATCACAGCCATAAGATGCTCTTCCTGCTGTCACTGGTATTAAACGTGTCAGAAATGTGCCAGTGCATTGCACACAGACATTAACAAGCCACACAGACAGCAGAATGTTACTCTGTTCTCTCATAAAATAAAAGCATAGCACACAAAACAGTACCATGGAAAATCATTTTCTTTAATTTTTGCCCAAAACTATTGGCACAGCAACTGCTTTTAGAACACTGTGTCTTCTACAGTTGTTATTCTTCAGGTTTGCAATAAAGTAATTACTTGCAAAAAGTCTACTTTCCAGTCCACAGATGAGTATTTCTAATACTTCAGTTTACTCACAATCTTCTCAAAACAATAATGTGGAGGTGTGAATTATAATGGCTGAAATAACAAAAGTTATGATAAACAGTGTGTTAGTGAATCCTTTTGATGCTGGTACTTCCCAGCACATCAGTCATGCAGCACATTCACACCCAGATGTGGCCAGATGCCACAGTGTGCACTGCAACAAGCAGCCACACCCCTATTCAAATACATACGAAGAAATTGCATGAAATGGAGCAGAAAATCACTCCTTTCATTTCTGATTTTTCATCTCTTCATACCTCATATTCTTGACCACACATTTTTAACAAGCACTAATGAAGTCTGCAGCCAATGCAAGTAAACATTTAGCAACAACAAAGAATATTCTTTTATTTTATGTGTGCAGGTCATGACTGTGGCCTTAGACAGCATACAAAACTGCAGTGTGTGAAGGCAAGGCACACTGCTACCTTACACGTAAATCCACATTATCAAAGTTACATGTGGTTTGTCATCTTTGTAAACTGAAGTTCTGTTAAGCACTCATGAAGAAATCTGAATATATGGCAAGTATAGCACTTTTACAGATGGAAGTACATGTGTTTTAACTCAGGAATGTTTGGTAGACACATCTGAGTTAAGCATCTTAGATAAGCATATGACTGCATATTTCATTATGTTTGTATTATGCATCATATTTAGAAGGTGGGATCAGAGCTTTAAGGCACACATCTCAACCTCTTGCATCAAGAAATCTGGACAAAGCTATAAATAAAAGTGGGACATAAGTCCAAAAAATAGGGAAATTTTTAAATATTGCTTTTACAAACATAGAAAGTTGATAGAATAACAGGTTTTGCTTTAAAACCTGAATTTTCTGAAGGGTATGCAGTCTGAAACTCAAATGTCTGTCAATATTTTCTAACTTCAATCTTTAATGAGTTGCCACTAATTTGCCAGAAAAACACAATTTTATGAAAAATGGACCAAAAATATAAGGCAAAAATCTGGACATTCTACAACAATCTGTACAGTTAAGATGTGTGCATAAAGTTCTCTGGTTTGCATGTTGGATGCAGTGTCTCCTTTGTTAAGTCTGTATGTTTTTCTGTGCCAATACAGATATCCTAGGGTCTCCAGATTCCTGCAAAGCTCAAGGACATGTTGGATGGTGAACTGGTGGTATTAAGACTGCCTGCAGGTATGTGTGTCTGATGTAGCCGTGTTTGAATCTTGTAATGTACTGGTGCTGCGTTTGGTTCTGCTGGGATAGGTTTCTGTTCTTTTTTACCAATTTGGTAAAGTGGACACTGAAATTACACTTGTAGAAAAACACACCTATCTATACTAATTTTATCTATAAAGTTAGTATACTTAGATATGCATAGAAGTTTATATTTACAACACACAATATTGCATTCTGAGGTACGCATACAGTGTTTTAAATGCGTTGATTACATATTTTTAACAAGCTTTCCATCCAATAAGTTGATTACCTTAAAGTTCACATACAGAAACACATACTGTTATGACTGATAATTTACTAATTGTGCTGCATGTATAAATATAATGCAATGGCTTCCTTTTTACAAAGTACAATGTGTGTTTGATATAGTCATAAGCAAATGCAAATTAGCAGCACATTGTTACTGTATTTATGAACAGAAGCAATTTGAAATAGCATGTCCAGCACTGCTAGGTGAGCTGGTATTATTATTAATGGCATCTCAAATATTTCTGAGGCATTCTACTATTGCCTTAGTGTAGAAAGGATTCCAAGCAATTCATAAAGACATAGAGTGGCTGTAAGAAGCAGTAATAGACACGTATGCTAACTGGTTTCAGGCAGCAATTATGAAAGTGTAAGGGGAGATTTTTAAGTTAGAAGCTAAGTGGATGCAGGCAGCAGTTATGCAACTATATGTATACATTTTAAGCCAGGCATTCCTTGCTAAGTGGATTCAATCAGCAGTTATACAAGTACAAGTATACATTTTTATGTCAGGTATTCCTTACTAAGGCAAAAAAGAATCATATTTCAACTGTTCTGTTAGCTGAAATACATCTTCAGTTTTCGTGCTGAATTCCATGTGGTTGGACCTAGAGCTAAGAATACTTTTTCAGCTCCTACAAAGTTCCATGTAACTCAGTGGTACATATAAAAGAGGTAGAGAGGAGTGAGAACATAGATATTAGACCACATTCTTTGAAAACTGAAAGGCGTACACAAAACAGTTGCCCATCCACTTAAAAGCTAGTGAACCAACTTCAGGTAAACCAGCATCTGGCAGGCTGATGTGGATAGAACTAATGCCAGTATTTTGCTGCACAAGTATCAGCTGGACCTGTATCTGTATGGCACATACTGAAGTGGCCGTGTGTGTAGATGTCTAGAATGGCCAGTATTGGTCCTGAGGGGATAATATACTAGTTGCAGACTGGTGCTTTAGCCTTTTAATGGCTGTGGCCAATTTACCACAATTTCTATCATCATATGGGTTCACTGGATGAGTGGGAGGAAGGTTCAGAGAGGAACTGGAGATGCCTTATTTATTGGAGCATGTACCAGCCCTGGAGTGAAACATGGGTGCTAGTCATATAATAGGATCTTCTGTAACAATGACAGTAGTATGCTTAGCCTTGGACTCTGCCTGTTATCCCATAATCATGCTCAGTTTTGAAAATAAAATATTCTGCTAAGTATCATTTGATGGCTCTTAATGTCTTTGTCAATTTTCTCCAGTTCTTTGTCAGCAGTTCTGTGAATCTTTCTGGATGCCAGAACACAGAAAGAGAGACAGAAAATCTTTGTTCCACTTTTTGCACAGGCTTTCACCAGAACCTTTTAGTGTAGGTGTTTCATTCCCTAAAGATAAAAACACCTCAAACTGGGAAGGGTGGGGTGAAACTCAAACTAATTAAATGGGGCAGGGTGCAGCAGTCTGGGAAGGTTTTGTATGGGACTTGATCCTAGCACCTGTAGTATCCTGTATACTTGTTCCTGGTGCCAAAGGTAGCTGATATCAAATCAATTATTATTATTGGTTCTCTTGAGATCTTTGCAAATGTTTTGTCCCCATTCCTGCTGATCATCAGTCCTTCCCCCAACTGAATAGAACCCATTTATTCCTTTAACCCCCAACTAAACAGAACCCATTTATTCCTTTAACCCCTAACTGAATAGACCCCATTCATTCCTTTAACAGCAGATTTCATCTGGAATCAGCCATCAGCAGCATCCCAGCAAAGAGGACATTTACAATGACCTAACCCCACTCTTGGGTGGGTTGACATGAGACCTGTGTCAACACAGCATCAAACAGTGCCTTCTCATTCAACTGCATGCTTTTGCAAATCCACATTGAAGGGTACCACCAGATGGTAGCTCAGGAAGCCTAACCACTCTACTAAGGCCACATATTTGCTTTTTGCTGCTAGTCTGAGTGACTGTAGTAGTGTGTGGCCTGTTACACCACCCGCTTTTAGATGGGCACACTCTTCTCTGCCAACTGCAACAGTCATCTGAACCACCAACTGTGACAGAAATGCCTGGACCATAGTAAGGGATTCATCCCCCTATACCAACAGAGCTGGCTTGTTGTTTAGGATTTCAACCTGAAACAGGTACCAGCACGATGAAACAATGAAGCCACAGTACAACCGAGGACACGAAGTTTTATTGAACACTAAGTGACACGTTTTAAAATACTGCACATTAACGTAACAAGATTGCGTTTTCGTTTAGAATTACTTCTTCAGATGTAGGCTGGTAAAAAAGTGCATCAATTTAAACATTCACAGACATGACATCATTAAAATTCCAACCAATGAGTATTTGCTTAATACATACATATTCATGCTATATTAAAAGCTGAGTTGAACTGAAAACATCATGAAGTAAGTGCAGGGAACTGAAAAACATTACATAATTCATTAAAATATGGAATAAAACGGAGTGAATGAATATATATTAATAACACTACATAAAATAAAAATTCCATGATGTTATTGTGTGAAATTTACCCTTAACCTAAAAATTCCTATTGATGTTTACAAATAGATTAAAAATTGTAAAAACACTTATAAAACACACATAAAACTCTTCTTTGGAAAGAAGTAATGTTACAAATTTATATTACAAAATATGATTTATAGTTTAGCTAATCTTAACTTGAGTAAGGGAGCTATGGAAATGTGTTCATTCAAACCTGGCCAACTGTTAGCTTGTAATGTTAGTTGCCACCAAAGCTCCCTATACTCAATTTTCTCTTCCCACATGCCACCCCTTGCGTCCAAGTTTTTACCTTTTCCACTACAAAAAATAAGTACTGAGCATGTGGACATGCATGTTTATGCTTGTATAACGCATTGTTCTCTTTCCCATTCTGAATGTCATACATGTGCTCATATATCCTTCTTTTCAGCTTTCTCTCGGTCTTTCCAATATAAAAAAATTGACATACTTGACACAGGGCTAAATATAGGAGACCATTAGTATCACAATTTGAATAGCATTTACTTAGTAAAGCTATGTTTCTAGATGTTACCATTACTTTGTCTTTGTTTATTATCCACTCACATTGGGAACAATGACCACATTTGTATGTCCCAGGTTTTTTATTTTTATTCTTTAGGATTTCAATTTAAATCTAGAACACCAACATACAATGTATAAAATGGTTACTGTTCTGAGGAACAAAATAAGCACCAGCAACTATTCTCTACCAGTAAGGCAATCCAACTATTGAATAATTTATCACAGCCCATAAATATGGAAATGTATTTTTGGAATATAATTAATACTTAAAACTCCATGCTGCTATATCTATGCCTGAGCATAATACTGTGGTTTGGGAATAAAAATAATACATATAGGTCCCTACTGCTTTATCTGTGATCAAGCATGAACATTACTTGTAAAATGCAATGTTATGAGACTAAAACTCAGATCTGCTGGGTATTTAATCTTCAGCTTATTAGTATAACCTTTAGACAATACCACCAGCTAACTTAATATCTTAATTTTTTATTATTATTATTTAACATGCATTTTCCACGATAGTCCGACTGAACCGCTAGTGTCAGGTTTCAGCAGAGTCCTGGGAAGAAAAGCTCCATACAGTAAGCAGAATAAGGAGGAATATATGATGATAACAGCATTAGGTTACAAAATTAACATGGCAAGTAGGAAACATGCCATATGAGAGTTATCAATTTAGGAATACAACTTGAAGTACAAGTTTTTGATCATAGCACAATCATGGATCAGCACTGGTACAGTATATGTACAGGCAGTAGCATACAAGTTTCTGACCATAACACATTCATGAATCAACATAGGTACAGTATGTGTGCAATCAATAGCACAGTAACAACATGTTTACAATATATACATTGAGCGTCGGTAGAGCACAATACTTGTTTTCCCAGATAGAGCGTACAGTGAGGATGGGCTTCAGGGGGGTCCATTGCAGTTGCAAAAATGGATGGTGTGTTGGTGTGATTTAAGGGGGTTTTTAAAAGATGAGGCACAGTTTTATAATCTGAGGTCAGGTGACAGGGTCTTTCAGGTTTTTGCAACTTCATTAGGGAAGACAGATTCTCCAGAGCTGTTTTTACATGGAATATTTTCGACCAGAGTTTTGTTACTGGACCGTAGTTGTCTATTTGAATTATAGAAATTTTGGAGGCCAATCAAGGCAGGGGTTTTCTCTGGATACTGAAGGATTTGGTGAGCTAGGTTAATTTGGTGGTATTGTAATATGTTGGGGAGTTCTAGCCAGTGTAATATGTTTAGGGAGTGGCAGTGGTAAGAGCGAGATTTGGCACTTACTGCGAACCTGGCTGTTTTCTTGTAACATTTGGAAAGTTTGTTCAGGTCAGTTTTATTGAGGTTTGTTAGCACTGGGGATGCATAAAGTAATGTTGATAAGAGATGAGTCCTGGCTATGGTGATTCTAGCTTCAGAGGTTAGGTACCTTTTGCTGTGGTAGAGGATCCCTAGCTTTTTGTGGACTTTGGAGATGGTTAGAGAAATGTATTTGTTGTATTTTAGTTGCTGGTCAATTGTAAGTCCTAGTAGTTTTGCCTCTGGGACTGTGGCAATGAGGGTTTTGTTGGTTGAGAGAATGGAGAAGATGAGGTCATTGGTCCTTGGTGGGAGGAAAAGCATAGGTTGTGCTTTCTTTGGGTTTAATATCAATTGGGATTTATTTAGTCAATATTCTATCTCCGTGAAGGATTACTGCGTTTTTTGTTGAAGTTGTATATTGTGTGCAGAGCAGATCAGGGTTGTATCATCAGCATACTGGACTATTTTAGCTTTTGTGGTTGTTGTGTGAAGTTGGTCCATAAAGATATTAACAAGAAGGGGGCTGAGAAGTGACCCTTGTGGTACCCCAAGGGTGACTGGGAGTGGGGGGGGTAGGGAGTTAAGCTATCTGACAGACTGGAGATGGTTGTTTAGGTAACTGCTGAACCAGAGCAGGGTGGGGCTGTTGATGTTTAGTTCAGA
The DNA here is from genome assembly GCF_019279795.1 of Protopterus annectens. Taxonomy (NCBI): domain Eukaryota; kingdom Metazoa; phylum Chordata; order Ceratodontiformes; family Protopteridae; genus Protopterus; species Protopterus annectens. The sequence continues at coordinate 578,038,928 of NC_056747.1, read as the reverse complement.
GAGGCAGGTTAAGAGTTTATTGTGGGAGATTGTATCAAATGCTTTCGATAAGTCAAGAAAGGCAGCAGAGAGTAGTTTGCCTTGGTTCCTGTGTGAGTTTATAGTGTTGGTGAAGTTAATCAGGGCAGTGGTGGTGCTATGGTCTGGTCAAAAGCCATGTTGCGATTTGGATAGTAGGTTGTTGGAGAGGAGGTAGGTAAGGGGTTGGTGACGGATACACCTTTTTAGAATCTTAGATAGAGTAGACATAATTGCAATGGGTCGGTAGTTGGAGAGGTCAGAGGAGGAGCTGCCTTTGAGTAGGGAAATGATAAATGAGTTTTTCCACAAAGATGGAATGGTGTGTTCAGTGATGGATCTATTTATTAGTAAAGAAATGGGCTATGCTATGGCCCTGGATGCTAGTTGAAGGTATTTAGTGGGGAGATTGTCTGTGGCAAGTGTGGTAGGTTTGAGTTTTAAGAGTTTTTGAATAGCTGAAACTGGTACTGGTTTGACTGAGAAGTGGGTAGTGTTTGATTGGACTTTGGGGAGTTATGGGGGTTGGTGGGACCTGTGTCATTTATAAGTTTAAGAATAGAGAGGGTAAAGTAGTTATTGAAACTGGTGGCTATGTCTAAGTTTGAACCTTAATGACATTTACTTCTAGGATACTTATATATATATGAGAGAGAGAGATAGATAAATTATATATATATATATATATATATATATATATATATATATATATATATATATATATATATATATAGATCTACTTCTATTTATCAAAATCCCACTTAGTTGAACGATGAAATGATGAGATGCCCTTAACTCCTTCCAACACAACCCCAAGCAATTCTGGACCTCCATAAACTCCATCCATCACCCAGGTAAAGTCAGTACCCCTCCACGTAACATTCTCCACTCCTCAGAAAATATTGCTACCTCATTCAATAAACACTTCACACAAACTGTACTATCACTAGCTAGACAACACAACCCCCCTCCCCTCCACCCCACACCTACACCTAGTAATCTCCCCACTGCCTTCTCTTTTTCTCCCATTCCTACCTCCAACATAAAATAACTTTTAACTAAACTTAAATCCAGTAAACTAGCAGTAGACAACCTCCCAAGTGAATACCTACAAACTGCAGCCGATGCCCTAGCCTACCTAGTCTCAATCGTGATTAACCAATCTCTATCAGAATGCTACACCCCTTCACTATGGAAAATATCCCACATCATTCCCCTCCACAAAGGCGGCCCTTCCGCAGAACTCACCAATTACCGGCCCATAGCAATTCTCTCTCCACTCTCCAAAACACTTGAGAGATGCACTCACTCTCAAGTCCTAGACTACCTCCTTACTAACAACTTCCTGACTGTCAACATGGTTTCCGGCCAAACCATAGCACTACCAATGCCTTACTCACTTTTACTAACACTATCCTTCAGCATAAAAACAATGGCCATCTTTCCTCTGCTACTTTTCTAGACCTATCTAAGGCATTTGACATGGTCCCACACAAACAACTCATCTCTGTTCTCAATAACCTATCCTTTCCTCAGTCTGTCATCAACTGGTTTCTGAGCTACCTGATTGGCTGCCAACAATCCGTTGTATGGCAGAATGACATATCTCCCCAACTCCCTGTCTCTATTGATGTTCCCCAAGGATCCATCCTTGGACCCTTACTCTTCTCCATTTTCACCAATAATCCAGTCACTGCCACCAAACAAGCCTCTCTCATACAGTATGTAGATGACTCCACCATCATCTGCTCAGCCCAATCCCTACCCGAACTGCAAAAGGTCACACAGGATGCCTTCTCCTCTGTTGAAACTTGGCTATCTGATGCCCAGTTAATGCTCAATCCAAACACAACTAAACTCCTCATCTTCCAACCCACCAAACATACTCAAACCTACTCTCACTTTAATATTACAGCCAATGACAACACCATTATCCCCCCAACAGATCACACCAAATTGCTAGGAGTTGAGATAGACAATCTCAAATTTGACATTCACATTTCCATAACCATAAAAAAAAGTCCACAAAAAACTAGGAGCCTTATGCAGAAATAAGCAATTCCTCACCAAAACAGCCAGGATTTCAGTTGTAAATTCCCACCTTATCTCCACCCTTCTCTACGCCTCTCCAATATATACCAAACTAAAGCAAAGCAGTCTAAATAAACTCGAGACCT
>NC_056747.1:577971733-578034233 GCF_019279795.1 Protopterus annectens | reverse complement strand
TACAATACCTTGGGAAAACTGAGGAGCGCATACATACTTGGCAAGTCGTGTAACAGCAAACTGTATGAAAGCATCATCACCCACTTTTCTACCTAGTATATAGGCTGACATTTTACAACAGTCTGCCTTCTCTTGTCTAGTAACCTGCCTCGGCAGATTTGTAAAAATGATTCTTAAAGAACATTTTAAAACTTACCAACATATATGGAAATGTGATCAGGAGTTTCACATCTGTCATCAAAACATCTGTTTACACCTGTTCTGTTTATGCAGTGTGATATGATTTAAAAGTGTGACTTTCAGAGAGAAAAATTATTCTGTTGTTATAACTCATTTGAAAATATGTCATTCCAATAAGCAGACTGTTTTAATGTGCTTTCTGCTGCACACCAGCTCTGCATTTTGGTGTTGCAAAGTGACAGGTCTCAGAGTGAAACAAGGAACTACTAGTTCGGCAGTCATCCTGTAAGAAAAATCTTCAAGTCCAAGTCCTCTCTCCTGACATTAGAGACGGTTGTTACTCCTGATTATACACCTTGCTTTTAATTATTCATGTTTAAAGAAATTACTCATTGTATAATGTATCCTGCCAGAACTACAGCAATTTGTATAAACGTTGAGTTTATTATTGTTAGTCTATTGTAATTAGCTCCTGCCAAGTCACCTTTGTGTGTTTACTTCCTCTTGTCAAGTCACCATTATCTGTTGGCTTGCTGGGATCTGTTAATATTAAGGAACTCATAAGCAAGTCTAGTTTCACTGATTTGGATCCAACTCAAGTGAATTTAACCTCAAATAGTTGTGCGTAGTCAGACACGCTCAGTAAGTACAAGGCATTTATTTGACCCTGTGACCTCTGCAAGCTGCCTAGTATCAGAGTTGCTCAGATGATTACAGTCATCTTAATATCTTGCCTTGTAATTTACAAAACCATCTCTGTGTAATGTTAAATTGCTAATTAGAGATAAAAAGGGAATCAGCAAAAAGCTCCCCTGCTATTTCCAGTCATTACACAATTTTGAATCTGCGATTTTTTTTCTTTCAAAATTTAATTAGACTATTTTTAAGGAACTGATTTTAGCATCTAAGTCTCCATAGCAGATAATTCACTAAATGATGCCTTTCTGAGAAATGCATTAGCTACAGGAAACATAAAAGGGTAGCTTTTTACACTTTATGTATTAGAGTATTAAAATACTGTTGAAACATCCAGCTGCATAGAAAATGTCATGCTCACGATATTAAGTCAAAGATCATCCATTTCAGTTTGAATTTTAATAAAGCATTGAGCTTTTTAACTAGAAAAAAGATGTTAAGCCTTACGTGATTATCTGGCTACTTTATTTTATTAAAGAGCTTCATATAGCTTAAGGTTTAATTATACGTAAAAACTAGAATATTCTTTGTCCAAAAAGTTAACTGTAAAATAATGAGATATTACTGTTTTATGTTGTAAGTCAGGCAAAGTGACCTATAATATGTTTTGATTGCCTATTGAGTCATCACCCCTTTTCCTTTACTGCTATTAAACAAAAATTCTGTTAAAGTTAAGAAAATTATTACAATATAATTACTGTATAGGCAGCACAGTTATACAGAGGTGCAATACAATCAATTAACAAAATTAAAACTATATAATTTGTTCAATTTTAAACTGAGCATAGCAGGGGACTAAGTCAGTATAGGAGTATTGGCTTTAGCTTCTACAACATGAAAGGAAGAACTGTGCAGATCTCTGGGTTATGTTTCAGTGAGGGACAATCTCTGCCATATAATTCTGAAAACCTCTGTCATATTATCTTGGGGCTAATTTAAATGAAATTTCATAAGCTAGTAAAATACAGCAAAAAGACTAACAGTAACAAGCAAGCATGTCAAAGTTGTTCAGCTCTCTCCTATGTGAGGGAGCAGATGTTGATTTTGAAGAACACTTTAAACAGAAATGAATTTTCTAGGCAAGGTATATTAAACAGAAACTATTCCCCATCCTTGGAGGAATGAACAGCATACGTCATTCTAGTGTGAAGATTTGTAAGCCTACACCTCTGTACCAAGATAAACTAGTGAGGCCTTTGGCTTTTTTGGCTGACACCCTGAGCTATTTGTCAGAATAAGAAACAAATTGATGACATGTTAGACCGTTAAGGAATGGCATCTTAACATATGTATAAAATGGGAACACTACAAAATATGCAGAAAAAAGGTCATATACTGATAGCTTCACAGATAAACCTGTCCAGTCTGGCAGCAGAAAGCAAACAGCTGATGGCGATAGTGTAGTGTACTGACTCACCAGATGCACAATAGCAAGCACCACCCAAAACCCTCCCCCGTTGTTGTACATCAGCTGGAAGTATTCAATATTCATCCGGTGTGAATGAATATTTATTCTGTTTCTGAACTGTACAATGCCAGATTAGCTAGCATTCACAGATTTAACAACCACACATTTACTGCATAACAAAAAAATCCTTGTGTATGAACGATAAGATATATGTAACCTGGTGTGTCAATGCAAATGATGTGCACTGTTCAGAAACCGATCAATATATGTGTTTAACAACAAATGCGGTGCTGCAGGTATGAAACAGTAGATGACAGCTCTGTCAGTATTAGCGAGTGTATCACTGCAAACTTCCAGCACTTTTGCCCCACCAACTTGTGCACATCAGATTTAATAGTTTACTAAATTAATAATTAAACAGTACATTATCACTCTAGCACTGCATATCCCATCTGAAACAAGAGATATTTACTTTTATTTAGCTCTTCCTCTGACTTCTTTACTGCACTGCTCACTGAACTCCACTAAAAGAATGCTTCTTCATTCTGCAGATCTTTGAGCTAAAATGGAACCACCACCACGGCAGTCACCCATATACAAATATCATGGGGCGTACCTGTTATATCAGACAATGGAGAAGGCCCTGTACACTAAAAACACTCCCGAGAATTCCAGGTCAACGAAGCCACTACTAAAACCTGAATGCAAGTAAAAATGTGTAGGATAAAACCACTCCTACCAACCAATGGGATACCTCAAAATACTCTTCGCAACTCAAGAGATAGGAAACTCATGGTTTCCTACGAGACTCCAGCATGACAAGGACAATTCCTTCTACACAAGAAAATACACAGAATCTATAAGTTACCGTTAGTATGAAAACATTCTGGGTTGCCATTTCAAATGTATTGGCTTCATTGTGAATGCTTAATGTAATGACAAAAAAAATGCTACAAGTTGTGTGCAAAAATGGCAATGCAAAGGTTACTTGTATATTTGAATTTTGTATCTTTTGGCTTTTTCCCGGTTAGGGGTCACCACAGCGGAACTCCGGTCCGCTAATGATTGGCAGTAGATTTTTATGTACTGGCTTGCCGGGCCTAACGTACAACCTTCAACGAAGGAACGCCCATTCACGCATGTCGCCACACAGAAGACACTCTAACTGAGAATCGAATGGGCAACTTCTAACTGTGAGGCGACAACGCTACTGCAGCACCACCACCATGGTATTATGAATATATATTTTAAAAGATGCAATGTGGTAATTGGTCTCTGTTTTTAAATAGTCGGACTTGCCAGGTGTCAATTGAGTCTGCACGTAATATTTTTACAGTACAATTGGGTTACATTCGGCCACATTAATTGTATGCATGATGTCACTGCCTAATATGAATGGCATGTCAATCATGCCTCATTTCATATGCAACTTTTCACGCCAATCACTGGAGCCACACCCACTCCTGCACAGAACTGAAGGTGAGCCAGTACAATACACTATTGCCCATCCGATTTGCTCCATCCAAATACAAGTAAAACATTTCACTCAGTGTCACATATGAAAATGATAAGAATGGCTTAATTCAGTAGCAAATAATTTTATGAATATGAAAGGTAACCTATGGACTTGCCAGTTACGTATGCTGAAAGGGCCGTGATAAATGAATAGGTTTCTGCTGTGATCTTGTGGTTAAGTGGTGATGAAAATAATGTTGTAAGAAGATGGACACCAGAGATGTAGTATAAAGTGTAGAAAACTTTATTGGTTGGCAAAAAGAAGTTGCATAGGGTATGTGATTGCTATTAATAAATGTAGAAAAGGAATAGTAAGCATAACTGAAATAAAATTTCATGTTCCCATTTAGGAAATTAACCCTAACAGCACAAAGTCTGAAGTAGTGCTCTGATGGAGGCCACTACGTCACTTAGAGATTCCACTACAGAGTCGGGCTGCCCTGTGGATTGACTGATTGAAACAACACAGCTGACCAGTGCCATTCAATATCTTGTTATAAGAGGCTGAATTCTGAAACAGTCCACTGGGCAAGAGTAAGTCACATGACTAGCTACAAAACTGCCAAACATAAGATAAGAAAAGAAAAAGCATGTATGCATGGAGAGAACTTGACAATAGGGTAGAATATACTAAACTTCATGACTAGTATAAGGAACCTGCAGTTTATCACTAGCTTATGACTACAAATAAAAGGGTTTCTGCAGAAAGACGATCTTCTTAACTTAGTATCAACTAGTCATAGGAATGATGTTGGCTGTGAGCTACTGCATTAGCAATTCCTTCTCTCAACATTCAGTTTTATGAGCAATTAGACATGGGATTCAATTATCTGTTGAAAATGTCATTCTTTTGTCAGTTTGGATTGCCTGTAGTGGACTAAAAATTCCATACAATAAAATCTGTTTTCAGTTAACATTTTCCCCATCAACATTTTAGAAAATTTTCTCATGCTTCTTTGTTTACCTGATTAGATTCAAAGTAAGCTAATAACAGAAAAGAAATCCTGGTAAGGGTTAACAGTTAAAGCTAGGTAAATCTTACAAAAGGTTGTCAGACTAATTACTATCTGCAGCATTTTTTTTTACTTTCCTGTTAGAATTTGCACTTCCTGGTTTTGGCTTTGATAATTGTTGAAGAGAGTTCACCATTTAACTTTTACTAGTGAATATGTACTTTGCTCAAAGCACTTGTGTTGTGCAGAGGTATAAAGTCTTGGACAAAAGGTTTGCTTGTCATCTGCCTTGCAGTAGAACAGCTACAAAGTAACATTTTCTATGTTGCAAGGTATTGTACTGTAACAGTGTTTATGAGAAACACATGGCTAGGTAAAACACCTGGACTTATCTGATAGAAGGGTCTAAAAGAAGTGTACTTCAGGTTGGACAACAAGCTAATCACCAGAGTGCATACATTTTTATGATGGAAAAAGCTGTGGATGTAAATGCAGCTGCACTGTTCCTATCAACAAACAGCAGGGAATGTCTAAAGCATCAGCTGTACAGCAAATACCACATCTGGACAGCAGAATGAAAATCGGATACCCACGACCTTCAGCCTTATCAGACTCCAATACTTTATAGGGAATAAAATTACACAATTTGTTAACTTCTGATGCAATATTTTTTGCCTGCCATCTGCTATTGGCCTGCAGACAAGAACATGTTTATTTTAGGAAAGTGCTAGGCAAAATGCCCTTGTGGGCCATTTTGAAACTTGTTCAATTTCCCTTCCAAAGGTGAGAACCAAACCCTGTAACTTGTATCTATGAAGTAAACACCTTAACCATTGTACCAACCCCAACTCCAGTGGAAGGCAGCCATGCAATTTTGAGAATGAATTTACTGTTAAGAATAAGGGTAATGGTTATATGGTGCACTCCCCACTCACCAACACTGCTACAGGGTAAGCAGTTTTCTATCCCACTTCACATCCTCCTCCTGTAAAAAAAAGAATCTGGTAAGTAACTTCAACAGTAGTTGACTAGTCACACTTCTGCAAAAGTCCCATGATGACCTGCAAGGCCCTGTTCAAGTTGACAAGCTCTGGTTCAGTTGCCCATGTCTCCACTAGGGGTGCCATTACTATAAAACTGAGAAAACCCTGATGACTCCCCCCTTCTTCAAGGAGGATCACCTAGATATTATCATTTCTCTATCAACCAGCTTTACAGCTGGACACTCTTTTTCCATGCCAGAGACAGTCTGCTTATTTAATATTTGATAAACAAGTATCCCATCAAGGGTAAGGCATGTGTCATTTAAATAGCCAAAGCAAAGAACAAGCATAAAGTAAGCAGTGGGCTATTAATATATACAATTATACAACTGAGCCTGTCAAACTATAACATAGATATGAAAGATTTAACTATTAATTTTAAAAGTTTACATACCTCTGAAAATTTTGAAATTATTTACCCTGTTTTATTTTCTTTCCCAGATGTTTTTCCCTTTCAGTATCACTTCCACAGGTATATCCACACTTATGTACAACATTTCTAGATAAAGAAATTGCCACATCCTTTTCCTTCTTGCATTTCACTTTGGTGTTTTTTAAAATGATTTCAGATAATACACAACAATGTTATAAATTATGTAGTTACAACATAATTTTAGATGCTGAAATTGATGGTGTTATCAGAAACTGTGGACTATCAGATAAAGACAGATTCCACAATGCAAACTCAGGATCTGCTAGGTAAAACAAGGTACAGGTAAGGGAGGAAAGCTAAGAACAATAGGAAGTGAGGGAAAATATATTTACTTTACTTGTGTGCTGCATCCTGTGAATGCCTGCTGTTCATTTCACATCCACGCTGGGCATTACCAGCAAGCAGCGGTCCTCCCAGCCCTGAAGCATGGGTGATTATGGTGAGACCCACCATTCATCTTCCCTAAGAGACCTACATGTAGCTATAAATCACACTAATTTACGTTGTGGAGTTTTAGTGAAATTCTAGTCTCACAATGACTTCACTACCTTTCTCAGCTGTTGTCCAATACATATTTATGCAGTTTTGCTACTCCTTTTGTCTCATTTCCTGCAGCCTCCCAGGCATCATCTCTGATAGCATATTCTCCAGTCTAGCATGTGTTATCTGGTTAGAAAAACAACTAACAAAATAACACAGAGCAAGCATCTATTAACACTGTGTATGACAGGAGCCCGCCATGGGCAGAAAACCAGTGTGTGCTGTAGCTGACTTAGGAAATATTAAGTGAGGTGGGGAACAAAGGAACAGAGAGGCCTCTTATTTGCAATCTGCAGAGATATAGGAATAAAGAAGATGTTTCTTTAGCTGGGGCTGGAAAGTGTCTGCACAGATATACTAGTCTAGCAGCTGTTTCCCCATTTTTGGAACAAAGGTTACTAACATTTGAGGCTCTATTTAAACACTGCTGCAGGTGTGACAGACAGTCTCATTAATATTTAATGAGATGGGGTAATGGTAAAGTAACGAAATACCCCAAAACCACAATGGCATGGATTGACTTGGGATTCTACTGTAAAGGCCACCTACCAGAATCATAGGCTGCAACACTGCAAGCAGTTAACTTACAGTGGCCTAGCTCCTGATTTATGCAACAAACACACTAGTAATAAAATATGGTGATGAGTTTTACACTCACACAGTAGGCAAAAGAACAGTTGCTGGTTATACAACAAACTCAAAGAATAATAAGTAACCCAATACTAATAAAAGTAAAAAGAATTCAGGCCACCTTGTTGAGGTAAAACAGTCTTTATAACAAAATGACAATTCCAAATATGAGCGCTTTCGTCTACAAGCTAGACTTCATCAGATAAGAAACATGCACATCTGCTACCCTTTACTTAAATACCATTTCCCCTATATGTTAACCAATTAACATTTAAAAGGGAACACATTTTAAAAATTCACTTTTTAAAAATTTATTCTTTATACATTTCCTAAAATACAATACCTAAGAAAACATTCTAACATGTCTATGAATTAAATAATTTTATCAAGATATACAAAGAAAAAAAGAAAAAAATCTCATACAACTACGAAATGTCTGTACATACTTAGATGTACCAACCTCATACCCCAGATGATATAATATTATTATTATTGACATAAATTTTATCAAAATGTTTGCAAAGGACATCCATACATCCCAAATATTTGTTTATACCAAACAAAAACTGAAAAAATAAATAAAAGAATTATTGAAAAAATACTTATTTCAAACAGAAAAAAAATAACTTTCTGTGTAGTGTGAAACTAGAGCAAAACCTTTTAAATGTTTTCTGCCTTAGATATTAGAACAGGCTTGATGGTTACATATTCATTCAAACCAGGTGTAATAATGGATTTTAATCTCAACTGCCATTTCAATTCTTTACCCAGCAAATGTTAGAATAGTAATGCATACACCACTTCTCCGAGTCTCTTCCAAAGTAAAGTAGTCTATAATAACTCTATAATGCAATGATTATACTTCTGTCTGGTAGTAGAGGAGTAAAGTAACCCATAGTAACATTATAACTGTATGATTATACTTCCCTGTGGTAGTAGAGGAGTAAAGTAACCCATAGTAACATTATAATGGTATGATTATACTTCTGTCTGGTAGTAGAGGAGTAAAGTAACCCATAGTAACATTATAATGGTATGATTATACTTCCCTGTGGTAGTAGAGGAGTAAAGTAACCCATAGTAACATTATAATGGTATGATTATACTTCCCTGTGGTAGTAGAAGAGTAAAGTAACCCATAGTAACATTATAATGGTATGATTATACTTCCCTGTGGTAGTAGAGGAGTAAAGTAACCCATAGTAACATTATAATGGTATGATTATACTTCCCTGTGGTAGTAGAGGAGTAAAGTAACCCATAGTAACATTATAATGGTATGATTATACTTCCCTGTGGTAGTAGAGGAGTAAAGTAACCCATAGTAACATTATAATGGTATGATTATACTTCTGTCTGGTAGTAGAGGAGTAAAGTAACCCATAGTAACATTATAATGGTATGATTATTCTTCCTTGTGGTAGTAGAGGAGTAAAGTAACCCATAGTAACATTATAATGGTATGATTATACTTCCCTCTGGTAATAGAGGAGTAAAATACTGCAATAGCTCAGAATAGGGGTCACTGCCAAAAGCATGGGATATTCTAATAAATGGAAAAATACTTTGAAAATAACTTCATTTATCTGGTTCTATTTGGATAAATTTGATTGTGATGTACTTTTTATGATGCATGAATCTAAGATTCTAAAATCGAAAATATAAACATCTAATTAAAAATAAAAATCAGACACTGATGTTGATCATATGCAAGATATTTATAAAGTACAGAAATAAACTTACCATAACAATAGATGTTTGATATGTCAGCTAATAGAGGGAGGCTGAACCCTGAGTGGACATTGCTAGGATTAACAAAAGATAAATGTCCACACCTTGGCATAAAAACACACGAAGAAACAAAAGGGATGTAGTGTTTGTCTTCTACTGTAGCAGTGATCATTCAAACATCTACTTTTATGGCAAGTTATGGGTGGATTACCATAGCATAGAACAACTAGAAAATGGAAGGAGAAGGATCCAGGAGTCTCTGGAAAATGACCCTAAGCAAAGCCTGATCTAGACCTGGAGAAAGAAACTAGCATGAAATGCTTTGTAGAAGTATGCACAGATAAATCAAGTAATTGCTTCTAGAGTCCTAGCCTTTCTGTAAATCCATACAAGAAGCCATGGTCCAGGTAGAATGTGTCTTGACCCTGTCAGGGATATTTTTATGGTGGAAATAACAAAAAAGTAATAGTTAGAAACAACCACTTGGAAACAGTCTGCTTTGACACAGGTTGTCCCTTCTTCTTACCTAAACAAGAAAATGAACAACTGATTGGAAGTTCTGAAATATTTTGTTCTTTCAAGATGGTATCCAAGTTATCTGTAGACATCTAAGATATGAAGTATCCTTTCTCCCTCATTCTGGAGTCAGGAAAGAAAACTGGGAGACAGATAGTTTGGCTTAAAGTAAACTTGAATACCCCTCTAGGCATAAAAGGAGGATTAGTTTTCAAGGAAACCCTGTCACTGTGGAAAATGAGATAGGGTTGATCTAGCATAACATCTTGCAGCTCAGATACTCTTCTTGCAGTGGTCAGAGCAATGAGCAAAACTGTTTTCCATGTTAAAAACCTCAGGTCAGCCAGACTGGCTGGTTGCAATGGAGCAGATGTCAGCTTCTCTAACACAAAATTAAGATCCCAAGGAGGACCCACTGGTTTTATTGGGGGTTTCTTACCTAAAATCCCTTTCAAAAACATTTTGGCATGGGAATGCCTTGAAAGAGGGAGCTCCATGGGCAGACATGCAAAAAAGACCAACAGATGAACCTTGAAAGAGAAGCAAGACATGCCATAGAAAAATAAATCACACAAATATTGCAAATCCAGAGAAATTCTACACTTCAAAGGGTGCCAGTTATGTTGCTGGCACCAACAAGAACAACTATTCCGTTTTCTAATATATGATTTTCTAGGACCATTCTTTCATGCTTCCATTAATACCTGATGTCATGATGTGAGGTAGTGCCAGCTATGTCAGAGAGAGTAGGGCAGTGCATGTGTAATATATGCCAGCATAGCTAGCTGGAGTTTTATAAGGGGTTTTATGTTATTTGTACATAAAACTGATTTGTACAGATACTTGTGTTATGAGGTAGTGCCAGCTATGCCAGAGAGTGCAGGGCAGTACATGTGTAATATATGCCAGCATAGCTAAATGGAGTTTTGTAAAGAATTTTATGTCAGTTGCATATCAAACTGATTTGTACAGATACTTGTGTTATGAATGTATTCGTAAAGCTATTTGTGTTAAAAACGTATCAGCAGTGGGTCCTGCTGGACAGAAAATAAATATACATGTATGTCAGGCAGTATTATGGTAACTGCTAAAATGAATATATGTTAACAGAGGATGCTGGAAGGGAAGGGATTCAGCTCAGCCCAACTTACCTTAGGAAAAGTAGTTTGAAATTAAATTACTTGGTATAAGCCATGAAGATTGTATCTCACAGGTCTGAATGTAGCCAGAGATGTAACATCTGTGAAAACAAGGACTAGGAATCCTGTTGCATTGTACTTAGTGGTTAACTAATTGCTACCCTGGAAGGGTGGAAGTGTTGAAATCTTTTTATAGCTTCCAGATGCTGTAACACATCTTTGCAAAACTCTGTGTGTGTATTGTGACACATAATGCAAGATCCTGGCTCATCTTCTAGTAAAGGGGGTAGTGTAGGAACCACAGAGTCAGGTGACCAGATGTGATGTAATCCAGCTCTGAAATGATGCCAAGGCAGAAGACTCGGGAGTCTGTTTGTGACACCTGACAAGAAAGACCACTCACCCACATCACCCTCCCTTGCTCTATTAAGTAAGTAGGAAATAGCAATTCTTTACATCAGTCAGGAATATATAGTGAGATTAGTTAAGTATTGTTTTTCTGTATCTGTGTGAATCTTTCCATGTATGTTATTTTTAATATTTCCTGTGATTAAACTATGGCATTTATTGTAAATATTCAGTATTTTCTTGTTCTTTTATTATTTGTTATTAAATATATTTAAACTTTTCATTGCTTCTGGTCTTTTTAGGAAATAGTGATGCTGTGGCATCACAGTTTTGCCCTTCGGTCAACATTACTATTGTTATTAGTATTAATTTCACTCAGTATAATTGGATACCCTGTTAACAGCCTTACAGTAACTGGCTGGTGGCAGTGGAACTACCTTGGAGCAGAGGTGGTAGAATGGGTAATCTGTGCCAGCCTTTCCCAGGTGTGTGTGCATGTGTGTGAAAATCAAATCTCAAAGAGGGTGTGTGTCAGCTACTTGGAACAGGGACACAAAGCTCCTTAGTCATCAGTGTGGATTCTTATTTGGGGCCTGGAGAGAGATAGTCCAGCCCCTCGACTGGAGTGTGTTCCCTATGTGCTCTTAAGGGAAGTTATGCTTGGTGCAGTGAGCTACCCCTGAAAATACTGTGCATATCCATTTTTGTTCTAAGTAAATGTCTCCACCAGTGTCAGTGGTGAGGACTGAAGCTCCTTGATTACTGGCCCAGAGGAGGGTTGTCACAGTTGCTGCACCATCTTCAGTAAACAGATGCCTAAAAGGAGTCACCTGAAGCTGTTTACGGTTGGGATGCATTAAACACCCATGTTCTTGTCTGAGTAGGTCTAGTCTTTGAGGAAGCATTGTGATAATTACCCCTAGCCAATTCCTAAAGAAGTGAGAACTACTGCTGCTAAGGCAGGAAAGGAGTCACCGCAATGATCTTAGAGGATTCTTTCTGAATCTTCAGAAGTACCATAGGTATCAGTGGAAAGGTTAGAAGATCATACAGAAACATTCCTGTCCAAGGAAAAGAAAAGAAAAGGCATCTGTCTTCCACTCCTCATGTTTACATGGAGAATTCTGCCAGCTGATCATTTACTGAAGAGGTAAAAAGGTCTATTTGGGAAACTCTGACCACAGATGGATTAAATATTGGAAGACCCCCCCCCCCCAATCTAGTTTCTATTTTTGAGGGTCTGCCTTTGTCCTACTCAGCTTGCCTGCCACACAGTTTCCCTCTGATGGAATGTAAGAAGCTTGCAGAGTGAGACTGATCTGTAAAGCCTTATCCCATATTAACATGTGTAGACTGCATAGGTGTTAAGATCTGGTTCCACCTTGCTTGTTTATGTACCACATCACTGTGGTATTGTCCATAACAGCTTGAAGTGAGGATCAAAGGTGATTCAGAAAGTTGAGTACCTTGATTAGGGTAAGCGCCTCTTTTACATCTATGTGCTTTGTGTCTTTCTTGTCCCTTATACCTTGCACTTTTATCCTCCTTGACACTGCTTACCAAGTAAAGTCTGAAATGCCTGTGGTGACTGACTGCTTTAAAGGAGGAGGGGACAAGGGAAGCCATGGAGACAGGGATATTTGATGTCCACACCAAGTAATTTATCTTCTCAGAAATCCCAGAACTAAAATCTGAAAAGTTAATGGGTGCTGGTGCTGGGACCAAAGAGACTTCAGATACCATTGTATCTTCCTCATAAGGAGTCTTGCAAGAGATATCATAAGAATCATAGATATCACGAGACGCAGAATCTGGGGAATTCCCTCACAGTGACTAAGTCTGAGTGGAAAGCTCCTGGAATAGATCCAGATATAGCTCTATTTCTCCTGTGGAAGAAAAGTCCTTTGCAATGAGGTGATTAACAGATGCACCAGGAACACAATTCTGTGTGATGGAGTCAAAAAGAACTTTTGAAAGTTTTCTTGGAATCCCAACCTGCATAAGAGATCTCTCACCCAAGTGGGAGATTCTTGACACTTTGAGAAAGACTTTGCAAAGATAAACAAGTCATCTAAATATGGAGAAATATGGATACCCTGTAGTCTGCAATGTGCTCTAACTGGAGCTGGACATTTTGTGAATACCCTAGGTACATTGGATACCCCAAAGGGTAAGGTAGAGAATTGACAATGTGACCCAAACACACAAAACCTTAAGAATTGTCTGAAGTCTGGATGGATAGGAATGTGATAAGCATCTTTTAAATCTAAGGTGACCATAAAAAAAAAAAAAAAACCTCAAATGAGGAAGAAGGGATAAAAGACTCTGTACTGAAAGCATTTTGAACTTGGGCACTATCTCAAATTGGTTTAGGAAAGAAAGGTCCAGAACTGGTCTCTAAGCACTTTCTTTCTTTGGCACCAGCAAAATTCTTGAATAAAAACCTTCCTCGTAGGAAGGTCGAACTGCTTATATTATCCCCTGAGAGTCCTGTAGGACAGGAGGGAACAGAGGAGGTTGTTCAAATGGATGTGGACTAATTCCCTGGAAACGAATGCTTTCTTCCCATTTCCATTTGTATCCCTGCTGAATCAATCTAAGAACCCATTTGTCTGAAACAATCTGCTACTAAAGAGAGAAATGTGATTCAGAATTTCTGGAAGGGATAAGAGATTGACAGAGACAGAGAGAGAGAGAGTGTGTGTGTGTGTGTGTGTGTGTGTGTGTGTGTGTGTGTGTGTGTGTGTGTGTGTGTGTGTGTGTGTGTGTGTGAGTGGGAGGGTCTTTTACATAGTTATTCTTACATATTTGACCTTCCTTTGTTGTGAGGGTTTCTGCTTTCTTTTTGGAACCTCCAAACCAAGAATAAACTTCGCAGTGTGGAGGGGAGGGTGTGATGTTCATTTCCTGAATTATGTTAAACACCTAGTTCATTAATAAAACTCGAACTGTAAAGTATGTGCTGCAAAATAATAAAACAGAAAATACTAAGTAGTCCACAGCTGAGTTAAAAATGGTAGGTAGGCCACAGTTGAGTTAAAAATGCAATATCCTTTATTGATACACTTGTACCTAGTTCTCTTATCCCAGCTGATAAACTAAAAATAGTTTCTTCTCAGATTTGTAGTAGCATCAGAGGCAGAAAGCAAATTGTTGTTTCATTTGTCTAGCATGGGTTTCTGCATATTAGCTAATATACCCAGAGGTCTGCCAATGCTTTGCACTAAAGTGGGGTAAATGTGAACCATGCACCCGTACATTAACTAGTAAGATAGCATGTTATGCCTACCTTCATTTTAGTGCAATCATTGTGATTACACTATCATTGTGCTTTTACATATAAAATGATTTTATTATATATGTGACACCAGTTTAGTGTTACTAACAATTCTAGGACAAGGTCAAACCTTTTGTATAGAATTAATTTAATTTTTAATTTGTTAACCAGATAAGTGAACTACCTGTTTAAGACTATTTGTACCCATAAGCAAGGCACAGGACAAAAGGGTAGTAATATATATTTTTTAATTTTATTTATTAATTTAATTAGATGAGTAAACACAACCTAGGCTACACATTCAAGGATAAATGGAGTAAATATTGACAATTAAGAGCAGTCAATCATCCCAGAGATGTAGCTATGGCTTGTCAAAGTACACAGCCACACAGGACACAAGGTGCTAAGGGGAATGATGGGGTGATGCTGACTGATCGATAATACAGAACTGGTATTCATTTCTGTACTGGCATTTCTGAATACCAGTATAGAAATTAACTTTGATACTGCTTTTGTGGTCAGGACTGTAGTTCTCAGTATGTGATACAAGTGGTAGCAAGAGGCTACAGTTTAAAAAATAGAAGCAACAGAATGTGTGTATAATTCAGACATTGGATACAAATTTAATTCACAAAGTGTAATTTTGGCTCAGTTAAAACCAGTACTAAATATCTGGGATTCAAATTTCAGATAAAAATTCCATTAAAGAAAAAAAGCACAATATAGTATTGAAGAAAATTAATATCTAAATTAATAAATGGACTCATTCAAATTGTTCTTTTTGAAGATAGATTATTGCTTATAAAAGTATATTAGTGCCAAAAACTTATATTTAATACAGTCAACATTTATTACACCTTCAACAGAAGCAATTAAACATTTAACAAGGTTCTTTTAGATTTTTATGGTACCTCAAGCTCAAGACTGCTTTTGTAAATCATATCAGACCATGGAAAAGAGGTGGTACTGGATTTCCAAATACAGAAGAGTATTTTGTAGCATCTATATTTAAAACTGTTTTATGTTAGTAGATAAATCGTATGACGCATGATAGGGAGATATTACATACACATTTTTGCGATGATTCAAATCTTAAACCACCTCATCATCTTCTACACATTGTGAATAACGAGATGTTATGGGTTAACAAAATCTAAGTACTTAAAATGTATTTATTGACATTTGTTGACTGGGAAAGTCCACTTGGCTAAAATAACCCATTTTCAGTGGAGGCCTGGGGAGAAAAGCTCTACAAATAACTACAGTTTTAACAAAATAGTACAGATGTTACATATGTTTAGGAACAATTTAACTTTTGAGTAAAACAAAATTTGAATTTTAACAATACTAGTAAGCAAAAGGTTTCATGCGTAACAGAACTATTAAAATTGTTTTAAAATTGTATATATAAAAATTATATTATTAAAAATGGCTATTCTCACTGTTTCCAATAGCACGTTCAGCAGATTTTCCTGAAACTAAAGTTCTTGACAAGATGTTAAGATTGAAATTTCATAATCTCTTATATAGGTATGAAGGTTTAAATACAACAAATGCATTATCTACCTAGAAGTTTATGCTTTAATTTTAATTAGAATCTGATGATCAGCAATTGCCTTTATCTATAAAGACTGAGGACAAAAGAGATTAGTGACATGAAATGAGAAAGAAAAAATTTCCAAGAAAATTAGAATATTTTTCTTCAGTTATATTGGGTAATGGAGTTATAAAGCAGTCTGTTTCAAATATAAATACACTTTTATTAGACAAGGACATTAAATTTGATAATAAATACTGGAATTGTATTAATCTTAATAACCTGAATGGCATTCATAATGATAAATTCAAAGATTTAGTTTAAAAAAACTTAATTTCTTTTAATGCCTTTTGAAACATCTTTACTCAGAAAGCCTTACATATGGGGCCAGATTCATTAATCCCTGCACTAAGTGCACACTAGTCTGGGTGAATAGACAACACAAGCATAACTCCCATCTTCTTTGTCCTAATTTTAGTTTTCCTGCTGATTTTCTTGCAAACTTAAATACTGAGGGGGATTCATAAAGGTTACCACAATGTGTAGATTACACAATCACTTAGTCTAATCTTTCTGTGTGAGTAGCACAAAAATGTGGAAGGGACGTTCTTGAATACAGATCATGAACACAGTGTAGGTGTTCATAAATAAAGACAGGAGTTTTATTACTCCTCATAGAATTTCAAAAATGTTTAAAACTACTGAAAATTTTGCTGGAGGCATACTTTTTTTTTAAATTGTGAAACAATTACCAAATTTTAGGAATACTTTTGGTATTTTTTACAAGTATTATGGTTTGATAAGTGTATGATATCAGATACTTTAATATTAAATAATGCTCCTATATCAAATTGTATAGATGTCTCACAGTATCCATTACTCTGGATTTTATTAGTAATGGCTAAGAAGATAACTTCTAACTGTAAAAGTTAAAAACCACCATGATGTATTGAATTTCGTAGACTAATCCCTAGTGTATGTCAAAAATAAATGTTATTTTCTGTGATCACATGGTAAAAAGCCTAATTTCAGATTTTGATTAAGACAAAAGTTATTTTAGATAAATGTATCTAGAAAACTGCCTGCAACACAGCTTTATATGAATTTCTCAAGGCGTGATTTAAACATTTGATTAGTATTGTTAATATTGTGTATACAGTTATTGCTCATTTGTTTTCATGATCTAAAAAAATAAACATTTTTGAAAAAAAATGAAGAAGACAGACTTCTTTTGTTTTCCAACTTACATTTGAGGGGTTCCAGATTGGGGAATAGCACTAAGCAAACAGTGAGATGGCTATAGCTTTGAATCAACTAGTATGTTTTTTGAAGGATGGAGGAAACTGGAAAAAATTGTAAAAATCCATGCCAAAACTAGGAGAACATGCAAATCTTCATACAATGGGCATGGGTTTATGAGGCAGAGTTATTAACCAATGAGCTACTGTGCAACTCATGAGCAGGTAATCATCCAGCACATTTCTGTGAGGGGAGAAAACAAGATTACCCAATGAAATTTCACACTGACAGAGGGAGAACCTGAAAACTCCCCAAAGACTTAATTAGTGACAGAGATTAAGCACTGGACCCTAGAGCCATCTCTGAGCAAAGGTTTTAACTTGTGACCCACTGGATGTGATTCACAGATTTATCATTTACTAGTTCTGGTCACACTCTAACCTAATGCGTTTAATATATGATTGGTGCTCCATTATTAGTTCTAATGCAGTCTTCTCTACAATAAATAATTAAACATGAGTTTGGCATAATGGTTAAGGTGTTTACCTTACAGACACAAGGTGCAGCATTTGATTCTCACATGGGGTAAATGGCTAGGCTTAAAATGGCCCACAAAGGCAGGTAGCCTAGTACTAAAGTATGAACCATATGGATGTTGTTCTAAATACATTAATGCTTCTAGTATTTAAACATTAGAAAACTTCAGTTGTACACAAGCATTAAGTTATACAAGGCAGCTGAAACATATCTGTGCTAAAAAGAGAGTAAAATATTTAGCAAATTAGGCTGGCTATAGGCAGTCACTCATTTAGTGGTTTGTGTACAAAAGCAGGCATCATAGCACTCAAGTGATGACTCAGAGTACTGTATTAAGCAATCTAAAATAACATAAGGACTCCCTAGAATTTTTAATACGAGACTGTCAGTATATACCATGGGTGAGACTGTAGCCCATATTATGACAGAGATGCAATTAAATACAACAGCACCATTTCCATATGATGGACCTGGGACTTTAGCCCATCACCTGTTCTCACAACATGCTCAAAATTCTGAATGTTAGTCAAAGGAGCTTGACCTATCATCCTGTGTCATAGCATGCATAAACTGCCATCGATGAGGATAGGAGCCATGACCAACAGTTTAACTAAAATGAAGTTGCAGGCATTTAGATTATATAATCTCCTTATACAGCCTACCATTCTCTTTGTCATCCTTATGTAAAATGTTTTGTGTTAGTTCTGGTGGTGCTAGAGAGCATGACACAAATGGTCAAGCATTGCTAAATAAGGAAAATCCCTGAATGAAAAGTATCGCAAACAAAGTCCAGAGATTACAGCAATATGTTTTAAACCGGTTCATAGGCTTTTACTAGACAGATGGCCTCAATGACAATACAGTGCACTGTCGTGCAACCCAGAAAGGTTATTGAGTGGATTTTCCACCCTGCTCAGTGAGGTCCACACTACTTATCCCCAGAGTTAAGTTTGTGGGTACCCATGCAATCATCAAGGCATAACATGAAAAAGGACAATGTGCTGAACTGTTTGACATGCAAGGGAAGCTTATTTCATAGGTAGGAGATTCTTTGGGTGATCCCTTATTTCATAAGTAGGAGATTCTTTGGGTGATCCCTTATTTCATAGGTAGGAGATTCTTTGGGTGATCCCTTATTTCATAGGTAGGAGATTCTTTGGGTGATCCCTTATTTCATAGGTAGGAGATTCTTTGGTGATCCCTTATTTCATAGTTAGGAGATTCTTTGGGTGAGGAAACTATCTTTACAACAGGCCTTGTTTATATTGCAATGATGGTTGAGTGTTTTTAGTATTATGAAGGTTTTTGAGGTTGAGGAGGTCTAGTAGAACAGGCTTTTTATTGCCCAGAAGACAAGGCCCAGATCAACACATAGGAGCAAGGAGAAAAACAAGATGGTGTTAGTTTCTCTGAACTAGAACTTAGGCTTGTGATTTGTTTTTTAGTTAGAAGTTGCAATGTTTCTATGTGGGCAAGGTATTTGGAGGAGTACATACCAAACATTATACCATATTCTATGATTGTCCTGATAAGGGCAGAAAAGAAGGGCATGACAGCCATTACATTTTCAGAGAAACTAACTGATTTACCTACCTTGAAGCCAAAATGATTAGGGTTGAGTGTCGGGGTCAACAATTTCATTGTTTATGATGTTGACTAAGAAACACTGGTAAGCTTACATACTAGTGAACATTTTCTACAACTATGCAGGAAAAGAAAAACACTTGAACTGATTTTTGTATTAGCATCTCAAAAGCTCTGTAGAGTCTAATAATAATCTTTTATTTTGACAACCAGATATGCGTTTTCTGTAAAAGCTTTTTTGAGCAAATCATTACTTAAACCTTACATTAAATAAGCAGTAAATGATCTAGCATTGCCAGATGACAATCAAAAAGTGAAATTGGAGGAAATGTGTGTTTTGTGGAAATATGTACCACATCTGAAGGCATCATAGGAAATGAGTTTTATATAAGCAATATGGATCACATCTGAAGGATAAGGAATGGTGCGAGTTATGTAAGTACTAGAAATTATACTTGAGAAACATACAATGTGTTTTGCATATGCAATAGGCATCATATTTGAAGAACAAATAGGAAAAATTAATTTTATCTATGTGAAGTATCACACTTGAAGGACACATAGTAAATGTAGTTTTGGCGTAATGCCTATCACATTTGCAAAATCCGCAGTAAATATGTGTTCTGTGTAAATAGCATATCACAATTGTAAGGTATATAAGAAATGTGTGCTCTGTATAAATGTCTAGTACATTTGAAGGACACATAAAAAAAAACATTTCCTTAGAAACTCCAAGCCCAGTATCATCACTTTTCCAAGAGTTAACACAAAGTAACAGAGACTGGTACCGGACTGATATTTTTTCAAATCTTTTCCTGCTGGGTGTTATTAAGCCAGATATAGTATTCATTTTGGGCATATTTCATTTTCCTGCTTGCATACTCAGTGATAGTGAACCAACGAAGAGTGTCAATATCAGATGTATGACAATAAAAATAATTAGCTACTTATACTGTTAGTAGACCCTTGTATGGAGTACAAGTCTGTGTGTATAAATTATATTGCTAAGCTTCATGTGCTCCTGTGTACCTTCAGCAATATCCATTGTATCTAGTGTGAATTTCTATCAGCTGTCTGGTGGCCAAATGATCAGTTAGAAGTGCTTAACCAAAACATTAGAGCTGTACCCCTCTCCCTAAGGTGCAGTAACATCAACGTTGATTGTATTAAGTTCAGAGATGCAGCAGGGTGAAGTTTATATGGTAGGTATCGCTTATACAAAATAAAGGCTATGTCTAAAACTGATTCAGTTACTTAATATCTAATAGACTAATTTTCCAAGAAAATGACTTTCAGTGAACTGCTATGCATACTATCAGATATGCCTTTTTCATCAGAACAAAAAATAAGAAAATTCTTTGTAGGATGTACAGCCGAACATCAATAATCCCCTAGGGAAAAATATCAAATTACTGAAAAGTGAAATCTGCATTTAGTCAGGTTGCCAGTTTCCAAACAATAATAGCAGCTGAGCATGTTGTATAAAATCCTTGTCCACAACACTACAATAATAATCCAGTTAACATCTGCACATTAGAGTATGCCTTCTAGCAAGTAAAAATAATGCTGGTTACTGTTCTATACTCCATCACAGCTTGTGATTGCAAGACTTGTACATCACATATGACAAAGTGCTATGTTCTCCTTTTTAACAATTCAATTCAAAAGCGCACACTCCACTCCAGGCTATTAAAACAGCAACACTTTTTAGCAAATCGCCACATGGTGCATAGTCCACAAAATGAAACACTCTCAGCAATACTCTTCAAGATCTTTGATGTAACCTACTAAACATTCATACACTGCAGATTCTAAGAAATCACTGTTGAAACATGCTGAATTTGTTAACAGGAAAATAATGCTACACAAATACAGTGAATGAGAAAGGCTGTGTGTGTGTGTGTGTGTGTGTGTGTGTGTGTGTGTGTGTGTGTGTGTGTGTGTGTGTGTGTGTGTGTGTGTGTGTGTGTCTATTGCACATCTGTTTTTTCTTTTCCTATGTTTTTCCAACATTACTGTTTCCTATTCATTTCAACAGGATACATTAATTGCATAGTTTACATCTTGAATATAGTTACACCTAGGCTAAACATACTTTTGGAATGGGTTTTATTCTAGGTAGCTTGTACTCTAGTTTTCAATTAAGTTTAAGCTATTTTAAATAGTTTAGATACTTTGTTGTGAATGTATTATTACATAAGTAAGTGCAATATTATTTTAAAATTGAATTGGCCACTTGTGTATTTTGCTTAGTTAAATGTGGTTTATAACCCATGATCTCTTGTTCCACAAACCTCATACCTCTTTCTATTTTACTAAACCATCTTAAACCCTAACATACTTTGGTCTCCTTACCATCTAAAATACCACAATATTACTATGCAGTCACAAGTGGCTTTTCTCGCAAAAACACTTCATAATCACATTACCATGTTTTATTGCTGTAATCACTATATTACTTTATGAGGTCTATCTTGCTCTTTTTCTTTTCTCCACACAGCTGACCATTAGCTGCCACCAGTTTCTCTCCTCATTCACCAGGTCTGACGGACCCGCCTTAGCCACCCCTGGGCTCAACCCAACCAACATCTAGGACCATTGAGAAGATACAGGATTGTTGCTGCAGCCTCATACTGCTGCTGGTGACTGGACCATAACTCGCACTGCCTAATGGCAGCCTTTCCAGTTCCACAATTGCTGACCTCAGCAGGAGCATGCATGCCTCCATGCATGTATATCCTCCTAACTAAGCAGCTCACTGCTTATGCAGCATGGAGCTTGCCAGGCTCATACACTGCTTATTGCAGGGAGCCTACGCTCCCCCCCAGATAGGCAAGTTGACATTGGCAATTCACTTCCATCTCCATCTGTGGCACCACAAGTGCATAGAGATCTACCTTGGTCTTGTCGTACTTGTATCAATGTGCATATTCTACCTTATGTTATTAATGTGCATACATTACCTTATGTGTGTACGAAGCTTACTTGCATTGGAATTTTTATAGAGATTTTATATATATATATATATATATATATATATATATATATATATATATATATATATATATATACTGTACCTTGAATCATGCACAGCTTTTACTCTTGGGCTTCCAACGAAAATGGACTATTGGCACTGCTGGAAATAAAGAGATGTGGTTTAAGTTTAATTTTTCTGTGTAGACTGCGGTGGTGGTGCTGTGGTAGTGTTGTCGCCTCACAGTAAGACATTGTCCTGTTCGATTCTCAGCTAAAGCATCTTCTGTGTGGAGACATGCGTGAATGGGCGTACCTTCGTTGAAGGTTGTGCATCAGGGCTGGCAACTCGGTATGTAAGAAATCTACTGCCAATCATTAGCGGACTGGAGTGCCGCTGTGGCGACCCCTAACCGGCAAAAGCCAAAAGATACAACATACAACTGGTCAGTTTTGGTGGTAATACTATTAATCAGTTTTCTTATTTATCTGTGGTTTTATTTTCAACTTAATCACATTTAAGTTGTGTATTTTGGGCTGTGGTGTGCATCTGGAACCTTTTGTTGAGTTTCTCTGTTCTGGTTGTGTGCAGTATTTGCAGTTTCTCTTTTCATCTATTTCCTTGAATGGGACAGAGTTACAGTACTAGGTGACACAGTAAGTGTAGTAATAAATGCTTTAAAATGAAAGCTTTCACTGAGAATAGTTCACTGGGCAATAGCCTGTGGTCACTTCAGCCATACTTGACCCTGATACTGAAGGAGCTGTACCACAAGGCCCAACTCTCAAAGGCTTTCACAGAGAATATTGTCATTGGGCAATAGCCTGTGGTCACTACATCTATCCCTGATCCTAATACTGAAGGAACTTCACCGCAAGGCCCAACTCTGGAAAGTTTTAACTGAGAATATTGTCATTGTACAATGGCCTGTGGTTGCTACATCCATCCCAGATCCTGGTTTGGAAGGAGCTATGACACAAGGCCTAAGTCTGAAAAGTTTTCCCTGAGAATATTGCCATTGTGCAATAGCCTGTGGGCACCACATCCATCCATGATGCCAAAACTGAAGGAGCTCTGCCACAAGGTCCAAATCTCAATAGTTTTCACTGAGAATATCGCCATTGTATAATAGCCTGGGGTCACTAAATCCATACCTGACCATGATAGTGAAGGAGTTCTGCGCCAAGGCCCAACTCTGGAATGTTTTCACTGAGAATATTGTCATTGTGCAGTAACCTTTGGTCATGGCATCCATCCCTGACCCTGTTACTGAAGGAGCCCTACTGCAAGGCCCAACTCTTAAATGTTTTTACTGAAAATATTGCCATTGTGCAATGTAAGCAAGTTTGACACAAAGAATCTTGTGTATTAACTTTAATCAAATATGTGCCTGCTCTGTGCTGGAAAGTGGCTGTGACATTCCCCCCAAAGGAGTAGCCCTTGCACTCTAAGGGCCCCTTACTAAGTTGGCCATTGTCCCTTGTCTTAACCAATTGATATACGAGATACTTAGCCTCCCTTGTTTTTGGTTTCTGCATTCAGTAAATGAAAGAAAACCTGTTCTACTTTGTACCTCTTTGTTAATTGCTCTGTACCATCTATAAACATACTGCTCTCTGTAGTAATTGACCCCCCCTCTGTTTCTTATATTTCAGAAACATAACAGAAGATACCAAGAAAACCCAACTCTCTTCCTTCATAGAAAATATGTCCTGCCTACCTATTTTATATCTGCTTTCAGAATCCACCACCACTAAATATCCTACAGCGCTGCAACTTCTTGCTTCCTTCTTGATTTCTACTTCCTCAGTACCTGCCATCAATAAAATACAGATCCCTTTACTTAATCATGCTATTCTTCAGCTTTCTTCTGCTGCTGTCCCATCTCTCATCCTACCATGACTCAATAATAGCTCTCAGCATCTCTCCAATTATGTCACAACCACCTATTCATACTCCCTCCCTAAACTCTGTATAGATCACACCAAACCTCTTACTTTTACCCCAATGCAGACTGGTTAACTCCATTTTGACTCAAATTAAAATAAAATTAAGTGGAAAAATACTCACAAAGAAATAGAATCAATAATACCACAATATACTAAAATCCTCCTAGGAGGAGTCATTTCACCTTAATCCTGGCCATACCAGTCACAACCAATATCAAGACAATTCTCTTCCACACACTACTCTAATCCCACAATGTTCAGTTCTTCCCTCCTGGTAATCTAACTTTTGCCGCCATAAATATTAGAAGCATAAAAAATAAAATTGCTGAACTACATGCCTGGATTAGCCAACATAAGTCTGATACTCTTGGTACAACTGAACCTTGGCTTAAACCCAGCATTAACAACTCTGAAATTACACCTCACAGCTATAATATCATCCATAATGACCATATAAAGAGGACAGGTGGTGGCATTGCTTTAATGTTTCCCAGCTATCACATTTCCTCTACAAAAAAAAAAAGATGCCAAAATTCAATTCAGCAGAGCTTCTTATTGGTTTCCTGAAAATAAACATATATATATATATATATATATAGGGTTCCCTTCAGAAGCTCAAAATACTTAAATCTCGAATTTCAGTATTTCGAGCCTAAGAAGCCGAATACACAGAACAGCAAAAGTTCAGAAGCACAAAATTCAAAACCTCGAATACCGGAGGTTTTGAATTTTGCGCTTCTAAACTTCCGCTGCGGTCATGTCTTCATCTTCAGGTAAGTATGCATGTGAGTTAAGGGGTTTGGATAGGGGCTGTGGTGTTTTGTTTCTGTGATGTGTGTGTGCGTGGAGAATGTAGCTTGAGTGGTGATGTTTTGTGTGTGTTTGTATGTAGTGCAACCTCGGAGTGAGAATATTTAAGTTCAGGGGTGTGGGGGAGCACGGGGGGGGGCTTGTCCCCCTGCTTTACTGTAGTAGACAGATTTTGTGTGTTTGTGTGGAGAATGGTGTGTGTGTGTGTGTGTGTGTGTGTGTGTGTGTGTGTGTGTGAAGTATTACCTTGAAATTCAAAACCTCCGGTATTCGAGGTTTTGAATTTCGCGAATTTTAGTTTTCGTTATTGTGTGGATTTGGCTTCTTAGGCTCGACATACTGAAATTCGATATTTCAGTATTCTCATGTTGACAATACATCTACACTGACAGATATCCTACACTGGATATTCATAACAATTCCACAAGAAAAAAATGTGCTAGGTGATGTCAATATCCATTGGTTGGACATGACCTCTAACTCCTCTACATTTAGCATGAACTTATATAGCTTAACACAACTAAGTAATAGACCCACACATTATAGCAAAACATCAAATTCCTTATTAGACTCAGTCATAGTATCAAACACTAGCAAATGCACTACCACAGCTACAATGTTAAAGAATGTTAGTGACCATCTCCCAATTAATGCAACTAGAGACACATCCACTTAAACAGCACATTTATAAAATACACAACCTGTCAATCTTTAACCCAGAAATATTCATTACTACCCTAAATGGACCATCCTAAAAATCCTCCTCAATTGATGATGCTGTAAATGAAATAAATACAACTTTACTAAACATTCTAAATAGCCTTGCACCACTTAGAAGAGAGATACAAAAAACAAGCAATGCAATTTGGTTATCCAAAAAGAGTAGAATGCTAACGCAAGATAGAGAAAAAGTGTAAAAAGAAGAGCAAAAATATAAAACATCACAATATCCTGAAAACTTCAGAATGCTCCACAACTGTACTAAAAAACAGATAAATGAAGAAAAAATGTACTATAACAAGATTCAGAAGAATAGTCAGCACAATCCTAAAAATTTCGGTCAGCCATTAAAGAATTCTTACATCCCAGCCAAAAATTCAACCCTAACCTCTATCCCAGTAACTCACCACTAGAACCTGCAATAGAATAGCATCTCTTATTTCATAGATAGCATAGCGTCCCTATTCAAGGATTCCCCAACATCTAATCCCATCCCTACTCAACAGCCACATATCCCCACATCCACTTTTAAACCAATACCCACATACTATATAAAACTACTCAAACAAATTCAAAGCAGGCTCTAGTTCAGCTGAAGACCTACCAGGCAAGTACCAATACCATTGCCGATCCTGTCTCAGTCCTTATAAATAGGTTGGGCTAGGAATCCCACACTCCCTCATTCTGGAAAAAAAAATTGCACATTATCCCTCTACATTAAGGAAGAATTTCAACAGACATCACTAACTTTAGACCTATAGCAACTTTATCTCCCTCTCCAAAATACATGAAAAGTACCTCCAGGAAGAGCTCCTATTTCTCAAACAACACATCTTTCATCCTTCCCATAGTACTACCATTTACCTTCTACAATTTGTAAATACAGTCAATAAAACTAGTGATTAATGGCAAACTAGTCTTCTCATTATTTCTAAACTTGTTTAAAGCCTTTAACTTAGTTTTCCACAATAAACTTCTACTTCAAATGTGTTCACCAGGTCTCTCTTTGCCCACCCTTCTGTGGTTCAAAACCTACTTGTCCATTCAGTATTAATACGTAAAATGGCACTCCACCCTCTCTCTCAGTATCACCCAGTCACCATGAATGTACCACAAGGCTCTATCCCTGGTCCCCTCCGCTTTAACATTCTCACCAACACTTTACCCACATCCACACAAATGGTCTCTCTAATACAATATGCAGATGACTCCACACTCACATGCACATCAGACAATGTGAACATCTCCAAAAAATACTCAGGAAGCTTAAACAACTACTAAAACATGGCTTTGTAACTCACAAAAAACACATGCTCAACCCCCCCCCAAAAAAAAATATTTTCCCAAAATCCCTCTCTCATGTAAAAACAAAACTTAAAATTCTCTCTCTTAGTAATATAACCATTGAAGTGACTTGTCAAAGCAAATTATTAGGGGTGATAGTAGATGAAAATTTTAAATTCGACCTACATAAAAAAAATCACCAAAAACTAAGAATGGTTTACAGAGCAAAAATCTTTCTCATCAATGCAACTAAAACTAAACTTACCACTACTTACCTCCTCCCCTCACTACTTTATGGCTCTCCCATACTTACTAACCTCTAGGTATCACAAAAAGCAAAATGTGAGCAAAGCTATATTAGATTAGTTCAATTTACAACAAATTATCGTTTCAGAACATATCATTGTATAGCACTAAAAAGGCTAAATTGGTTAGAACTACCCTATCAAGTAACATATACACAGCGTATTACTACCTATAAAATTATCCAGCATCCATCTGCTTGTCTACCACTAAATACCATTCTACATAACTATACTCCCACTTGGTCATTATGATCCAGTGACCAAAAACTCCTCTCTGTCCACAAACCTATCAGATCTGCTAGGCATGGTCTGAACTCA
Source organism: Protopterus annectens (assembly GCF_019279795.1). NCBI lineage: Eukaryota > Metazoa > Chordata > Ceratodontiformes > Protopteridae > Protopterus > Protopterus annectens. The sequence goes on along the minus strand of NC_056747.1, from coordinate 578,006,567 downwards.
TACCATGTTGCTAAGGCCTGGAATTCCTTACCTTTATCCATCAGGTCAATACCTCTTGTCCAATCCTTCAAAACTATTCTGAAAGACTTCCTAGCCAAAATCTGTCTCTATACTTGTCAGGAACAGGATAAACTATATCCCTAAATATGTACAAGTACCAATTCATACCTTACACCTACTCCCCTTCTTTGTTCACTTCCTTACTTCAATCAATTTCTCTCCCATTTCACTATGTAAATATGCCATAACCTTGTTTTTTCTCTCACTTCATATTACAAATCCTGTTTGTATTATACTTTAATTTTATTAACATTTATCTAAATATTAAATCACTGTCAGATAAGTTGTATCTACTCTTAACCAATGTTTTCACTCCATATCTAATATGGTAAAAATGTTTAAAACTATAGATGTTCTTGTATTATTTTTGAAGATTGAAAAATTATTGTTCTTGAAATGCTTTTGTAATACTTTGGAGCATTTCTCCCCAAGCCTCACTGAAAATGGACACCTACCCAGTCAGTCTTTACCAGTAATCAAATATCAATCAATAAATAAATAATTGATGACATAGGCAGACTAGTACTGTAGGTGCAGCAGATATAAATCCTTTCTTGCACAGCTTTATCTGTGCCCATTGCTAGAAATATCTATCTATATATCTACATCTCTCTCTCTCTCTCTCTCTATATATATATATATATATATATATATATATATGTGTGTGTGTGTGTGTGTGTGTGTGTGTGTGTGTGCATGTGTTGTTATAGCTGTATCTCTCTATCTCTCTGTATTCATCTATATGTAAAGATGGCTATAGATATATATATATATATATATATATATGAGTGTAGTATGTTTGGTCATACTTTCTTTATACTGAACATTTAGTTAAGAGGGTTGTGTCAAACTGTCAATTTATTTCAGGATGCCTGTGTTTCTTTAATGGGATCACTATATAGTATAAAGTAGGATTTTGCCCTTTCTGCACAATTTTGCAATTTAGGAGATGGTGTATATAATTGGTGCAGGGTGTGGTTGACTTGCTCCCCACATGGGGGTGGGAGGTTGTAGGGGTGATTGTCCATCAGGAAATTTTGTTTTTTAACTTTATTTTAGTTCGTCATGTACTAAGGTTCATGGCATGTTGACATATTGAGTTCTGACTGTTTGTGATGAATGTAATGTATGCTGATGTAGTGTGCTGGCAATGTAGTGAAATATAACTGTGTGTGTGTTTCTATCTTTGATAGCATTATTTTGTTTAGTCATTTGTGGTGAAGTATGGGCATCACCTGTAGCTGGTACAGCCATGTATATTTCAGTAAAACTCAACCTTTAAAATGAATACAGTCTGTGCCTTGCTTAAAGTGCTGGAAATTAAAAAAGAAATTTCAACATAACCAACAGAATCGTGTTTATTTCTGTATGGTAATTCATCTATGTTTGCTTTGTTCTTTCCTGATCCTTCTGAAATACACAGATGGAGCAAGAGTAGCAATGTAGCAGTGCTAATGAGTAGTAGACAAAGGCAAGAAACTGTTTTAGCACAGGGCCACTTCTCGCATTTGATATTTGCTGCACGTCCATCTAGCATGTACATAACCTCAGGCTCTATGAGGCTCCAGTCTGACATATTCTGTGTGATGCATCCACAAAACAGCCTCCTAATGATAATACATGCTTCCCTTCAGAGATTCCTATGGCTTTCAGTATTGATTTTACAATTACTGCACTAAGACACAAAGTGCATGCAAAAAAAAAAAATCTAATTAGACCACCAGCTAATAACCTAAAGATATAACACATTTGCTTCTGTGAGGTTCACTCACAATGGCAGAAACTGACATATGCAGGGAGTAAACAAAAAGCACAAGAAGGAAATGTTCAAATGTCAGAACTCGCTGTTTGAAAAGAAGAGCAAACGCTGCTGCTTTAAGTTCAACATTATTAGTTGGAACATTCTGCTCTGTGCTGCAAGCTGCAGCTCACTTTCAGAGGTGTCCTACGACAACAATGGGAATGACACATGGAAGGAATTAACCCACATTTAAAGTACACAATTTCCTATAGTCAAACAGAAGCCTCATAGTTGTACGTGCTCTGTAATATACTGCATGGGTTGCATGCATATTAGCACAGGTAATAAGGCTGCATGTGTAAATTACACTAGAATCTAGCAAGTGTTTCACAATTAAGTATTTTTTCAGATTTAAAATACATCTACAGTTATTAGCATAAAAATGCAGACAAAATGGTCAGGTCCTGAATGACTTGTCATTTTATAAAAGATTAAAAAGTTAATGTGTATACAGGTAGATAACTTTGGTAAGACTCCAATTCATGAATAAGACCACAAAAACCTGAAAAAGAGCCTCAATGAGTTGTCCATTAAATAACTTTTGAAATTAAATTAATATATTTCAGCTGTAATTAGAAAACTGTCATGTCTCACCCCCTAGTTTGGTACAAAAGCACTGACAAACAACAGTTATAAATCATCCTGTATAACAGTCAGTGTGGGCTTACAAATATTTAGCTGTCTTCAAATATTTTTTTAATGTATTCAGTATTTACAAGCCCTTCCTCATGATTAATGAAATATATCCTTTTTTAACCTCAGAAAAGGTAACTTTCATGGGGGATTCAAAAAGAATACCAGTGCTCATGTTTAGAGCTGTTGTAAAACGGCTTTGTTTCTCCTATCCAGTACTAGCATATGCAGAGACACATTATTCACAATGAGGAAAGACCTCATTATCAGCTAATTTGCATGTCTCTGAATCACTGGTGACTACAGTGAGGGCAAATCATTACTTTTTGTGGTATTTAATTGTAGCAGCCCAAGCACCATGTTAGAACAGGCACTGCTGATATATATATATATATATTTACACATACACATACACACACACACACACACACACACACACACACACACACACACACATGCACCAAATTTCTAGCCTATGTTGTGAGAATATCCCCAGTATCTCCTTTCTCCTTCTATTGCAAATCAGAGATGATCACAGCTTGTTATGAGTGCCAGACATATCAGCTTCACATTTCATATTCTTCAGTAAATGCATCCTAGTCCAAATTCTATTATGCTAGAGACTTTCTAAGATTATAAGATCAATGCTTAACATCTGTCCCTGATTGCGTGTGTTTGTCTCACCATTTATTTTAGCTGCTTATAGTTCTCTTGCACTACGAGAGTGGCAGGTATGTCTTATGTTCCCTGTCCCTCTCCCTAACTCATGAATTGCTGCAGGTATTGAATAATGCCCAAGATTCATGGTATATGGTTAAAAAAAACATATTGTACTAACTTATTAGTTAGTGTAATGAGTTAATGCTAATGTTTCTTGTGGTGTGGCGAGGGTGCAGGGTTCAAATCTGTTTTCCACTATTGTACTTTACTTCCCTCCCATTCTTCTTTTTTTACATTACGTCTCTTGATGTCTAGGGATGTCAGAGGATTGGAGTCCTTTTTAGTGTCATTAAGGCATGCTACTTACAGTATCTCTGGTGTCTAGTGGTGCCTCTCTAAACTGTCTGTTCATCTTTTTTTATTTTTTTATTATTATTAATTGCCTTTAAGACACACTATATCCAGTATCCCTGGAGTCTAGTGTTCATCCAGACCCACTGTATATGTACGTACCCTTCAGGTATGAAATAAAAATGTAATCCTTGGTGCCTCTGCTCTTTAGTCTTGTAATCTTGAACTCTGAGGCAGACACAGAGACACACACACGCACATATATTCACACATGCAGCCCCTCACATACATACATACATATATACACACACACATATACACCTTAGCATTACCTGACCTTTAATCTGCACAGCACTTACTGCTGCCATAATGGATAAATGTGCCCTTTTGGCAGTGTACATTATGATGAATGAACAGGAGGGGCCATGTTAATTTAGGCAGTTCAGACAATTGCTAGGCTATGCAAATGCTTTACTGCAGGCAGTTCCAGGGGAGGGTACATATTTAATTAGCATGTGTGTCTCCCCCAGAAAGTCCCATTAATATTTAACATAGTGAGACAGGTCACCATGGCACTGCACGTCTTCAGACAGAAATATAGTGGCACAGCTGCCTCTGAGTACAAAATAGTTATGGGAGGGATACACCTCGTGCACATCTTGCAGTAACTTTTCTGAATTCTGACCTTCATATAGACTATATTTTATATGGGTCTATGTTCACACATCGAGGAAAAACTTCATCAAATGGTTATTCCACGAACAATAATCCCCGAACATCGCTTTCATCAAAGAGTGAAATCATTGTAAAAAAAATCACTGAAAGGTAATAGTTGGCCAGCAACAAGGAAGTAACCCACAAAGATGAGGGGATGCATCCCTAACACCCCCCCTCCCAACTATATATATCAACTTGAGAGATCACAGTACAGTGGGGAAAAGGGCAAATTTTAAAAGGTTTTGTTTAATTTACCTTATACAGTATAGTACTTCCTTGTTGTTGACCAACTATTACCTTTCAATGATTCTTTTACAATGATTTCACTCTTCAGTGAAAGCAACTCTCATGGATTATTGTTGTGGAATAGCCATTCGATGAAGTTTTCTTCAATGTGTGAACATAGAGCCATATCATGGAAAAAAGTAAGTAAAAAAATAAGAAAAGAAGACTGGGAGCACATGTCCCAGGATAAAAAAAAAGAGTCGCCACTCCTGGTGTACACACTGTTGCCAGGACTGGTAAAAAAAGGCAGCAGAGAATCCACAGGACATAAAACCATTCCTGCCCAAGGGATCAGCCAGGCACAGGGGGAAGGTAGCTCTCTTTGGTAGAAAAAGAAAATACTCCACAAAAAGCTGACAGGCCAAGTAAGAGGTTGTGAATAAGGAAAATATTATGTATGATTACTATTTCGCAATAAACCCAGAATTTCCAGACAGCAAATATGTAGCAAGAGTAAGAGAGAAATACGAAGAAAATAAAATGCTTGCACAAGAAAAACAGTTAAAATCTACATATAACAATTTTGGGTCCTTAATGAAACAAATCAGTGAAAAACATTATCTAGTTGAAGTAACATTTCAGCTATCTGGAAAAGGAAGCAACAGAGGAAGTGAGAAAATCTAAAGAACAAGAGGCAAAGGTTTTTGAAAGGTATGCAAAAGAAACGTGGACAGGTAAAAGAAAAACAGCTCTGATATGTTGTGATGTTTATGCAGGGAAGAAAGCCAAACTAATCAATACAAAGAAGGCAGATCCACAGATAACTGAAGAGAAATACAGGCAAAGACAGCTGGATATGGTAAATTTCACACTACAAAAATAAGATCACAAAGAGAAATGTAAAAAAAAGTTAAGTGAAGTAGAATTTAATCAAACAGAAACTGAAGTGATATACCAACTGCAAAGTGAATGATTTAGTGCAGGAATTTGATACAGGTAATATTGCATCATGATGGCAAGCAGTCCCCAGATGAAGCTAGAAACATCTGAAGATATGCTATAGGACAATATTCTGGAACATATCATAGGAGACGTACATGGAAGTACAGTTAGAATTGGACATCAAGGGAAAGACCAAGAAACAGTGGAAACGTTGACACAGGTAATACTGTAATGTGATGGCTTAATGAGGGTCCAGATGGAAAAGGATGCATCTGGAGAGGATATGTTACAGATTGAGGTTCTGGAATTTTCTGTAGAAGATTCACATGAAAGTCTAGGGAAAAAGTAGGACATAAAGAGCAAAGATGATGTTCTTAGTCCAGATGAATGTGATCTAAGGGAAGACTTGTCTGAGTCAATAGAAACGGACAAACATATTAAAATAGATGAAAGACATTAGAAAAAGTAAATAAGACCCAGAATGTTAGAATTATGGTAAAACAAATGAACACAAGTGACCAAGACTATATAATATAATAGACGCAGTGAACAGAGAAAACTAGAAAGCAACTATGACAAGAAGTATCACTATTAAAGGAATACAGAAAAGAGAACAGATCATGAAAACATCTGATTAAGACTTACCAGAAGTCATCATACACTATTTCCAATAATCAAGTAAAACTATCAGCACAAGCAGAAAAAACTTAGAAGGTATGCATATTCATAAAATGTACAGGTACAAGATTAACTATTCACTGGTGACTCAGAAAGGTTTTATAGAGAATTGGGAAGCAAATCAAAAGGAGTAGAAATACCCCCAAAAATCAAAAGGTACATTAAAAAGAAGCATTTATGAAGATCCTGATGAACATAACAGAAATAAAAGAAACATTAGGAAGCTCTGATATGAAGGCTGGACAATGGGATAATGTAACAGCCAGAGAAATTGAGACAGTTAAGAAAGGCTCCTAAATGGAAAACCCCACACTCTGGCTGTTCTCTCAAAATGGCACTGCTGCCTGCACATGCTCACTATTTATATGCACATGCCTACATCTCCTGCACGTGCTCACTATTTATATGCACATGCCTGCATCTCCTGCACATGCTCACTATTTATATGCATGTGCCTACATCTGGAAATGCTTCTTAAAGTTACACGCACATGCTCTGTTTTACATCCTCCCTCTTTGAGAAATAGATCACATGCCAAATGACAGTACTCACTGACATGCAATTACACAGAAATGATCTTCTGACATGCAATTATACAGAACTAATGCTTTGATATGCAATCATACAAAATTAGACACATAAAACAATCATGTCCAGGTCACTGTGTATTTTACACTAGGTCTAGAAATACGACCTGATCATGTAACATAAAAATCAGAATTGGATCTAGCAATGGAGACTGTCAACTCTTCAAGATAAAGAAGTTTGCCTTTTGTGTAGACCATTTTGAAATTATCCTTTTGTAATCTGAGCATCATTCTTCATAGTCCTGCTGGAGTGGTATGTCTAGGCTTCTTTAAAATAATGACTATAGGCTGATGATCAGTTTCGATTTGGATAGCTCGTCCACAAATATAATCATGGAACTTTGAACATGCAAACACAATTGCCAAAGTTCCTTCTCAAGTTGAGCATAATGCATCTCAGTTTGGGTAAGAGTTCTAGATGCACAGGCCACAGGTCTGCCCTCGTGAAGAATAACTGCACCAAGACCAAACTTTGAAGCATCTCAGGAAAGAGCTACTTGTTTGTGAACATCATAGTATCTCAATGTAGGTGGGTTGGGAATTTGCTGTTTGAGGTTATCAAATGCTCCCTGGTGTTGTTATATCCATGACCAGGCAACATTTTTGCATGTCAGCTCTCTTAAAGGTGCTGATAACTCACTAAAGTCAGGGATAAATTTGCCCAAATAGTTAACTATACCAAGAAAACCCTGTGGGATTGCACATTGTCTATAGCGGGCATCTCAAGAATGGCTGCTTGTTTGGAAGGGTTCTGGTCATAAGCCTGTACTGGTAAATAAATCACCTGCATAAGTAACATCTGATAATCTGAATTTACACTTCAGAGGATTAAGTTTCAAGTTCTCTTCACGTGCTGTTCAGAACTTTCCTGAGGCTTTTGTCATGTTCTGCTTTACCATTACCTCCAACCAGTAATTCATCAGCTATTATAGCACATGGATAGCCTGAAAAACTTTGCTCCATTGCATGCTGAAAGACTTGACTGGCAGATTTTATTCCAAAAGGTATCCTGAGGAATCTGCATCTACCAAATGGTATGCTGAATGTAGTCAGTAGTAAAGATTTGCGATCAAGCATTACTTGCCAAAATGAACTCTTTGCATCTAACACAGAAAAAACTGTGGCAAGTGGCATGAGGGTGGCAACCTTCTTGACTGTATGCATAGGATGATAATGTCTCTTTAATGCCTTGTGCAAGTCTCTTGGGTCAATGCATATTCTGGTTTCATCTGAACTTTTCTTATGAGCAGCTACACCATGGAAGACACCCACTCAGTTGGTTCTGTGACTGGACAAATCACACCTTGCTGCACCATTTTGCCTAACTTGACCTTAACCTTGTCCTACATTGCTATTGGAACTCTCTTTGCTGGTCTGACCACTGGACCGACATCTGGGTCTACTTTCATGGAGTACACAACTGGAACTTGTTGAAAACATCAGCATACTCTGAGAAAATAGCATCACTGAAGCTGGAACTGGGACATGTGCTTACAGGATGGACTTCTTTGGTAAAAGAGAGCAGTTTCATTCTTAAACTGTCTCTGAGACCTAATAATGACTGCACAGGTCTTCTGACTACATAAAATTGCAAGCTGTAATCTTTCCCAGAATAGCATGAAAGTACTACTGAGCCTTCAGTTTGAATCTCTTCAACATCATAAGCAACAAGCTTCGCACAATTAACCAAATTAAGTTGCTCACCAGCTCTCACTTTAGCAAACGTTTCAGCTGACATTACATTACACTTTGAATCAGTGTCTGCTTTGAGCTCCATAGGTTTACCATTGATCAGAACAGTACAAAAATACTTCATTTTTTGCCAACAAGTCTACTGCGTTAACCTTTTCTCCGACCAGTGATGCACCACCTACACAGAAAGTAGTGTTACAACTTTCTACATGATCAGTCTGCTTCTTTGAGTGACTTATCTTAATAACGGAATGAGGCTTGCATGACTTACAAAACTTTTGAAAGTGGTTCCATTTTTTACATTTGTGGCATTGCTGACCAAATGCTAAGCACTTCTGTCTTTTAGACTCATGACTGGTACCACAATTACAACAGTTAACAATAAGACTTCACTTGGGTTTTGCTGACTCACCCTTATACTGCACTGAGCATGTCCATTTTGCTGAGCTAGGCTTGGAGCTTGCCAGAAAGTTACAGGACCTTCCTGGGAATCCCACAGGGGTTGTAGCTGTTATGTGCTTAGGCCTGGTTCTGCTTGCCACATGCTGTCTACGCTTGCTCTAGAGGCTGCTGAAACTAAGCTCTTATCACCTGCAAGCATACTTGTGTGCCATTTTTGTGAGTTCATAGATTTGACAAGTCTCTATGGCTTTGCTCAACATTAAATCACTATCAAGAAGCAAAATCTTACTCACTGCAGCACTATTAACACTACACATAAGCCTGTCCCTTATTAACTCATATTTCAAATCACCAAATCTGCACTTTTTAGCCTTATTTCTCAAGTCAGTGATAGCTGCAAGTTTCATCTGGCTTTTGGTGTCTTGTATAAAATAGGTGCCTCTCTAATGTAACACTTGTCTGGGGGTTGCACATTTCTCTAAATTTACATTTCACACACTCATGCTCCTCCCTTGATTCAGCCGGAACAACAATATGGCAGTTTTCCCCCTCTACTGCATATACTGCTGGTGTATAGATACATTAATTATCTCTTTCAATGGCCTCTGACCCAGCTAAGTTAAGCAAAATGAATGTCCTTGTATGTGCATTTTTGTCTGAAAAAGCTGCTTGCACGAAAATATCGTATTCCTGCTCAAATACTCTGCAATTGTTTGCAATATTATGATCAAACACAAGTGGACTGGGTTGGCCAAATGCCTCTGCCATATCAACACACAGTAGTGAAGGTGCTTGGAATTATGTAAGAACATACACAAATAAATACATGCCAAAACTTTATGCCAGAAATTGTAATTATGCCCAACAGCACAACACACTTTTTGAAATAACTGCACTTTGCCAAATAAGTCTCCGTAGCACAAGAACACTTTAAAATCACTGTAGTTTGCAAAATCACTCCTAATCAGTGTAAGAAATACTTTGAAATGACTGTACTTTGTGAGCAAACTGTACACAGCAAAAGCTCAGAGTAAGAAATATTTCGAAATTAATGCACTTTGCAAATAAACTGTATACAGCATAGGAACATTTCAAAATGGCTGTACTTTGTGAAATAACTCTGTACAGTGTAAGAAACAGTTTGAAATGGTGACACTCTGCGAATAAATGTACACAGCAGAAGAAACGTTTTCAAAATGGCTGTACTTTGCACACAGCAAACTCTTTGAAATACTGTAATACACCGTAATATACCACACACTCTGCAAACACTTTGCACACTCTGAGATACTTCGAACTCTTGCTATGCTTTGAATGCCTTTGGTCAATGTGAAATAGTAGTTTATGCCCAAAACATGGTCTTTTAGTAAAGAACATGCAGTTGCCTTGCTCTTTAAGCTTATCTTGCCCTTTTATGGTACTCGCTATGCCCATTTAACCTATTATTATGCTCTTTATACTTTTCTTGTGCTTGTTTAACTTTAAACATGCTCATTATGCAAACCAGAGGTAATTCTGAGCCCCATATAAATATTTCTGATAATTTTATCAAATATTGTGGTTTCTAACATTTTGTTTTTAATTAATAATGCATTTTGTGCCTTTCGTTTAATACTGCGTTTTGTGCTACTCGTTTGGTTAATAATGTGTTTTGTGCCTTACAAATGCTCAGTTTCATTTTCTTTGCACAATAAATCATTTGTACAAGTTTTGGTTACCTGAAGCTCGTTTCTGGCCCTTTTTGATTGTTTGAGCACTTATCACCCAACCTGCTCAATACATCTTCACCGTCAACTTTGCACCTCATGGCTTGAAGAAATTGCACTCTCAATCCCAGTTCTGACACCATGTCGCTCATCTGGTCAGGATAAAACAGACAAACAGTTGTGGGTTCGGTTCAAGCAGCTTTATTGCACACAAACACAACAGGACTGAGACTTAGTGACTTAAACTTAAATAAACATATAAACAGACTGACTACTGCACTCATACATGTTAACACTGGCTGCTCTCTCAAAATGGCACTGCTGCCTACACGTGCTCACTATTTATATGCATGTGCCTACATTTGGAAATGCTTCTTAAAGTTACACACACATGTTCTGTTCTACACTCCTCCTTAAAAATTAACCTGTAAGCCTTCCTAAGAACTACAGATGGATAACTTGACTTCCAACAATATTTAAATTGATGCAGCCTGATTCTATATCCATCTTGAAAAACATCAATCATAACAATAGAACAAAACTAATAAAAGAAAGTCATATGGAACAAAGGATCATTTATTGTTAAACAAAACCCTAATACAGAGCTGCAGAAAGGGGAAACATTTAAATATGGTATGGTCCACTTAAAGAAATCTCAATCCCTCCGAGCTACACTCTCTAGGGACCTAAACCTAGTCACCACAATAAACTGAACATGCTGGACGGATAGATTCCTGTCCCTCAGACTTCCCATACTCTGGAACAAACTACCTATCTATATCAAACAAAGCTCCTCATTAGCACTCTTCAAAAAAAATCTTGATGATTGGATGGGAAATAGGAAATTCACCCCGGGGATCACCTCTGTGGCTCTGCTCGACAGGGGCACAGGAAAATAATTTTCTTGGGTGGCAAAAGCCAGGGTACCTTTTTGGCTAGGTGTGTGTAGGCCCTAGGGCCAATAACCTAGTACCTACCTATGAACCTACCTATGGATAGGTTACACAAAAAAGCAGTTGACTGCATCCCACATTCATGGATGATGGAATGCCTATAGTAAAAGCCATAATACCAGAAGTCTGAACAATAAATTACATGATCTTAAGGCATACTTGCATTTGGAAAACATCCATAACTGCCCAGTTACTGAAATTTGTTTTAACTGTAAAGATAATACTCCCTGCATACTAGGATTTGCATTTTTCATGCCTTCAGGCCCAGTAGCAATCATGGTAGAGTGTCCATGTTTAGCAAGAAACATATTACATCCAGGCAGATCCCTAGGAACTCACAAACTGAACTCACTGAACTACATAGCATTTTTGATATGATTAATTAATAATTAACAGCTCGTTACAGAACACCTTATTTGTCCACTAATGACCCTGTAAAATTCCTCAGGCTTCTGAATGATCTCTCTGTTAGCAAAAACGGCATTATTTTGGGTGACTTTAATTACCTTTCAGTAAACTGGGACAACTATACTACCTCTGATGTGGACAAACTCAAAAATTCCTAGATAAAAAAAAAATCCTTGAGAAGCTGGTAAACAAACCTCCTAGAGTGCAACACATTACTGACCCAATGCCTACAAATATGGCCACTTCTCCTGCACTACACTCCTATGATATCTCCTTCACCAGTGGAATCTGATCATAAACATGAGAGATTCTCCTTTAAACTACCAAAAGTTCCAGCAACACACCCCACTGAATTTAAGGATTAAACATGTCAACCTCAACCAGCTGTGTGATGAAATATCAAAACTAATTTAGTACTGCTCCTCTCAAGACTACAGAAGTAAAATTCATCAAATAATTATATACCCATCTGGAAAAATACACAGTTTTGGCAGTTTTAAATTACCAAAGGAAATTCAAAAACAAAACACCCTGGTGGTCCACTACTATAAATAAACTATACAACAAAGATATAAATTCAAAAACCCATCTTCTCAATGATAAAATTAAAAGCATTACAAAAAAACTGACACCAAGTCTACCACAGGAGTTCAGGAACTAAAGCTGGCCTCAAAAGCCAAGGGAAATTATAAATCCATCTTTATCTATATTAGAAAACTGAAACAGTAACTTACAATGCTCTCATCTTATTCATAGTGGGGCTTCCTATACTGACCCAACTGATATAGCCAATAATCTTGTAAACAAACTAGATTGCTTAAATAATTGTACTAAACATGCGATATTCCTCAAACTGCTTAACCTAAGTTTAGTTAGTGGTTTTCCCTGCTGATGAGGGGCACATAGCAGTGGTGCTGCCCCTCCACCAAGGTGGCCTTACAACTGACCCAGGTAATGACAGTCTTGTAAGCCTTACAAGCCTCATCTGCAAATCCATAGAATGTATTACAACTGATTTCAAACTGTGATATCAAGAATCTTGTTCAACTTGTCCACCAACAATTTGATTGTTGTGAAGGATAGATGTTATCTATTTAATCTGGTAAATTTCTTTGAATGGTTTACAGAGGCTGTAAATGGAGGCCATGTAGTGCATATAGTGTATCTTGACCTGGCTAAGGCCTTTGACACCATTCCTCATGCTGGCTGGCATCATACAAAAGCTAAACGCTTTAAAAAATTTCCCATATGTGGCAAGGTGGATAAAAAAACTGGTTAAAAGGCAAAGCACACACAAAAAGTATGAAAGTGACCAACAGTATCCCTCAGACTCAGTGCTGGGATCTTTTCCTTTTGGTATTTACTTTTCATATCTCCAATGCGAGAGACAGGACCTCTGGTTAACAAAATCTGCAGATGATTGCAAACTGGTGTTTGCTGTTAAATCACACCATTCACACCATCCAGAATTAATGCTCCCTAGTAAATATTTTGGCATACTAAAAATTACCTCAAACTAAATGCTAAAAAGTGTAGTATGATTATTTTTGGTAAGCAACCCCTCCCCTCATCATACTGTCTAGACAACACATCTCTACAAAACAAATCTACTTAGTTATATACTTATACAATTTACAAAATTAACCAGTAGCTATCAGGCAGAAAGCATCACTTTAAAAGCTGTTAAACCCCGAGAATTGCCTTCTCAGTTTTTTGTGCTGGAGTTAATGGAAATAATGTGCATAAAAAACACATGTAGGGATTTTATCACAGTTTGTACCCTGCAGAAGAAAGGATACCCTAAGATATTTGTACTTTCAGTTCCTATGTAGTATTTTTAAATGAATGCCTATGCTCACACTTCACACTGACAGCGAATGTGGACCTGATTGTTTACTGCTTATTTTAGCACATTACCACTAAACGTGGACATGATTGTTTACTGCTTATTTTAGCACATTACCACTAAACGTGGACATGATTGTTTACTGCTTATTTTAGCACATTACCACTAAACGTGGATATGATTGTTTACTGCTTATTTTAGCACATTACCACTAAACATGGACATGATTGTTTACTGCTTATTTTAGCACATTACCACTAAATGTGGACATGATTGTTTACTGCTTATTTTAGCACATTACCACTTTCAGAAACCTGCCTTGCTTACATGTCATGCTCTTAATGCAGCCATGCTTGGTGATTGTGAGTGCCAGACTATAATTCCATCCATCCACAACCCCTTTTTCCCATTTGTGTACATGGGTTCGGGGTGTCACTTAACCAGTGACAATCATTTAGAGCAAAGGTTTACACCACCAGGTGGCTAGCCCTGCCATGTTAGTTCGTTCACACAACACACTCTCGTGTGAACTCACATCTATGGCCAATTTATAGTGTCCAGTCCACCTACTGCATGTCTTTGGAATGTGGGAAGAAACCGAAGCACCCAGAGGAAATCCACATGAACACAGGGAGAACATGCAGACTCTGTGCATAAGGTACACCAGCCAAGAATCAAACCAGGGAACCTCTTGCTGTAAGGAGACAATGCATTCTGCTGCACCACTCTGCCAGACTGTAACTAATTAATTTACTTAGTTCTGGTGTTTTCAGTACACTTATAAGACTGACTCATACCCCCTTTACCCCCTCCTTCATACCAATAAAAGTAGATGGGGCATTAAAAGGATATGAGCTGCCCACTTACAATATAAAACACAAAATGCAGCATGCTGTTACGTACTGTCAACAGGGAACAAAAACATGGAAATAACTGCCCACCTTTTATAGTGCTTGTGACAAGCTTGTATAGAAAACAAAGCTGTACATCATCATAACTCTACTGGAACATATACATGTAATTTCTTTGCTGGCTGTCAAGTATGGGCAAAAGTCATCTTTCCTCTATCATATTAATTGAAAGCAACTAGGTCATGGTTCCACCAAGTTACAAAGAGAATGGGGTCTAGCTGACTTTAAAATGGCTCACTGTGTTCATTTGAGTTAAAATGAAAAAGCATAACTCAGAAATCATTAAAAAAAATCAAAATATATTTTCCACACGGTACTAGGACCCTGAATACTCCTTTACTTATATATACTAACTAAACAGCCACTCCTCAGTGGAGAAAAAGAAAAACACAAAGTATACCACTGTCTCGCAGAGTCTAACAGTGCTAAAATGAACCACACTATCAAAAGGTTAATGAAAAGCTACTCAGACAAACATGACTTAGTGAAGTATACATTAGCACTATTAAACTGGTGCCATTTACTAATGGACTGCTTACTGGGGAGGACACCATTTCTAACATTATATAAATGCGTTAAAGGCTTAGACATTCTATTGTCAGAGCAAGCAGCATGAAAAAAATAATGTCCTTTCTTCAGCCTCACTGACAGGTAACCATGGTAACATGGTAATAAGATAATTTCCAATGATGTAAAACAAATTAGACCATCAAAAAATGCAAACTGTGGCACTTGTGCTAGACATAATGACACCCATCAAGAAATAATTTCTCTTCAATTGATATGAAATATAATCATTCTGTAAAATACTTAAATGTGTTGATTGTTCACTCCATTTGTCCAATGTATCAATTCCATCAAAAAAGCTAGAGCTCTGCCGTAAGACACTGACACAGGGTACATTCAAAAAAGAACACAAGTGCAACAAAACATTTGTTGTCACACATACAGACTCACAGCTTATACAAAATTACAGGCAACACTTAGATGCATGAACAACACCAACAACCTTTTCCTACCATGTAGTTAAGTTAAAAAAAGTGAACAACAAAAAATAATAACAGAGGGATAACCAAATGTGCCGTTAGTTAGAGTAGGCAAAACCAAGAAAAGCGACCTCAGGAATGTCCTACAGCTAGAGCTACTACACAAAACCTCTAACCTACTATCAAGTTATTGTTTACCACATTGTGTGTTTTTTTTCTATCCTAATATAACACACAAAGATGATCAATATATAAATAACTGAAATAAAATAAATAACAGTATGCTAATAAAAACACTCATTCATTAAATTAAGAGTTAAAACATGTTGCTCAACACAGCCTTCAAAGAATTAACTTTACAAAAGAAAATCAAAGTTTTGTTAATGCACAAAACAACTACAAGAAAGAACAGTCGTAACGATCAGGTAAAGAGTCACCGCACTACCTTCGCCATTCCATAATGACTCCATTGCGATAAAATATATTTAAATATTAAATAAAGAAGCTTCTTTACAATAAAACTACATAATCTGTTTTAAGATACGTCAGCTCTATTGACAGAAAATATTACATCAGGCTTCAACTTGTTTAATCAGAATTCTGACAAGAAGCAAAATGCTCAATGACTACAGCGATTTGTATTTTTAATATTTCTGCACTGTTGCTTTAGTGTTGTATAAAAAAACCTTTTGGAGGTACCCACATATGCTATGATATCTCTACACAGTATAATGTAAAACATTTCAATAGTATCATAGGATACATTTGTCTATAAAATAGTCTTTTTGTATTGATATTAATGGAAACATCATTAAATAACAACATACAGTTCAATGTCCTCATGATCAACAGTAGGATTCAATACCGAAATGCAGAATGTTTTTTTACAAGAAGCTCTGACTGCATTATGACATTTGTTACTCCCTTCAGATCCTCTGTTAAGTAATATGAAAGAAAGCGTATCGTTAGAATGTGAAATGTACTTCTGACAGAGTTTTGGTACTCACAGGTGTAGTAGTGCATCACCAGTGGAACGATGGTTTTAGACTGGAGAACAGTAAAGAGAAAATGAACTTTGGGTCGCATACTGTGTGTGTGTGTGGGGGGGTACCTTGTTGATGCACCTCAATAAGGTAAAGAACAGAGTCAGTGAATGTTAGTATGGTTATGAAAGCAGTTCTGGAAGCAATCAGTGGACTAAAGAAAGTAAAGGACTTTTGAACAATTATTCTACGAAACTTGTAGTTTTCTGCTGAAGATTCTACTCAGTTTATGAAAAAAACAATAAAATGTCATGATGCTGCTCCAGATAAGAACGCTGGATGTACAAAACTAGTCCATGGACTTAAGCATTCTAGTTTATAAACAGTAGAAACTGATTACACTGGAAGATAAATCAAACTGAAAAAAAAGAGAGTGGTGAAGGACTTGACTGCTTGAAGTTTATGGAAACTAGAATGGAGCAATACATTTGCTCATGTCCCAGTAATTCATTGTGGATCATTCACAAACATTTGCAGGGAGCAGCCCACCCCCACCCCCATGTGGGGGTTCTACAATATCTCCCTATTTCTATATAGACAAACTGCAAAAATCACACCAGCTTGGAGAAAGTATACAAAGAAATAAAAATATGTATCCAAGTTCAGTCTAATTCAAATATACATGTGAGTGATCAGCTGCAAGCAGCTGGCCACTGAAAAGTGAAAAGCTAAAGTAAAATTCTGAAAAGGCTTACAGACTGAGATCATCAGGACCTTATAAGGTTCATGGTTGAACAAGCGTGATTTTGGATTAATCTATGACATGGTACAAGAAGAAGCAGGTCTTACTGCAGCTTTCATGACCTAAAATTAGGATAACGATTGAGGGATGGCATTTGTAAGTAGATTATGATTTTTTAGAGACTAGCATACATCATTTGGTGCAGTTTTTAGCTGCCATAAAACAGTGCTAATGGCATAAGCTGAGGCATACGTTTCCACTTGCAGTGATTTTGAAAGTTTTTTTCCAAGAAGAATGTAATTGTTAAACTATGCTCAGGCCTAGTTGCACAGGCCACAAATATGGCACAACTTTTGCATCATGAGAGCTAGGAGTGTGCGGTAGTGGAACTGGACAATGTATGTATGCTGTACTGGAAGAAGACTGGGAATAGGAGCCTAAATAAGGGGAAGGTGAGCACGTCACTTGTACTTTGGGACATTTGAAATGGAAAGACAGATTGTTATCGGTAGCTATTTGAAATGTTGGGATCCACTTGAGTTAGTCCCAAAACATGGAGACTGAATAGCCAAAAAAATAGACTTACATATACCAAGTCCGAGATGACCATTTCTCAGAACATTCCCTTTTCTCTGAGGTATAGTGATCTAGTAGATGGTATATACAAGTTTGCGGGGTGTTGTGGGCTTGTCCCTCCGCAAAAAAAAGCTTAAAGGAGAAGAGTGTTGTTTGAGATTCACTCTTCTCACATAGTTTTGGACCTTTTTGTGTTTGTTGGCACTCAGCATTTAGACTGCTAACATTTCAATAGGGAGCACATCTGACCACATAAGTAGATGTTGAACTTCCGTGGTATATTGATAGTGGTAGCCAAGTGTAATGCTGTGAAAGGAAGGTTGCAAAATGGAGACTGAGTGGTAAGATGCCTTTGATTTTACTTTTACATTTCAAAATATAACTACCCGAAAATAAAACTACGGGTTCATGAAATGAAGAATTCTCAAGGTGGATGAGTGCCATTTGAGGGTTGCTTTGAAATTGTTAGCTGTTTCTAACTGGACTTGAAATAGTACTTTGAACTATTTAGAAAATTATGATTCTACCCCTACATGAGGGGGTGTTTCTCAAACATAATGTCTTTGGATCTCTAACTGGGGCTGATGTTCAGTGGAAATATCAGGTCAATCCTGCACATTCTCCCCATAATAAAAGTCAATAAATAACACTCCAACAATCATTAAGCACCATTCCAAAAATCAATAAACATTCCAAGAAATGGGTTATCTCCAATTATCTTGGTTACATTGACAGTTCTTTTTCCCACTGCTTATTTTTTTTTATTATTATTATTTTTGAAAGGTGGACTGGTAAAGCACTGCTTGCTAAGGTGATGAAATAGGTTTCTATTTTTAATGTCTAGAAATCCTCCTGTGAACCATTAGTAATTCAAAAAATTCTAGAACACTAAGAAAATATTCAGAGGGAAAAATGGAATGAAATACCTGATGCATTGCTTATGGGAGACAGTGTTCCATTACATATAAAACAATTACCACATATATCTGTGAGTATGGTGATTTAGTAATTGGCCATAATGACTGCAGTAAATGATCAAGCAAAGCTAGTTTTACATCAAACTGTGCTAATATTAGTCTACAATTTAGCAGTATCTCCCATTAAAAGTTTTAAGTGACTGAACCAAACAGTCTTATTTTTCATTAACATGCTCCTTGCATATTGCTCACATTAATATACAAACCTGTTCCCAACATACTGTCATTCATGTTAGTTAAATATTTAATTATATAATCTAGCAAGACATAAAACATCAGGTGGCATCCATAGTTTAAGATTATTTTTATAACTCTTATAAATGGAGCTGATTTATCTCTTCCTTCAGTCATTCTCTTAATAAAACTGGACTTGGTTTAAATCAGCATCATAAAATATACAAAGTGAATACAAGGCTGCAGTTATTAAAGCATCATGAACCTTTCCATTATCTAGACAAATATATAAGCATCTATAAAGAGAATCTTAATCAATGTTGTAGCTAATTTAAACTATGTGAATTAATGTTAACTAACTCAGTTTTCTCCCACTATACTGCACCAAAGAGCATATAATGTTAATTAGATCAAGTAAGTTAAAGACCTAAGAAATTTCAATATTAACTTGAGTAAGGGGAATGATATAAACAGGTGAAGCCCTAATGCAGAAGTAAAATCTCCTAGTGACCATCTCCACTCAAAGTCTGCCATACCTACTAATTTCTGGAAGTACACATTTTGATCATAAATTATAAACACATCTGTAGTATGAGTTAACATGGCACAAACAATTAAAATGATGTTTCCTACATGCCAGATAAACATAGTTACAATTATTAAACATGTAGATACTTAATACCCAACATCTATGGTCTATCATTTATGTTGCTAGTCTGTCTGTAGTTCTTGTGTTTTGTCATATTTGCAACAACAAAATCGTAATTTAACTTCTACAATTCAGCTGGAAAAGAGAGGACAAAATCATGTTTGGTGACATAAAATATGTCTATCTCCCAGTCAAAGGCTTGTTTTCAAAAAACAGCATTTTGATGGAACTAGTGTGGCAAACATGAATGTTATCATTTCCAAGGATCTAGAACCAGAATGTGCCTTTCTAATAACAAAAACAATAATAAGACAACATTCCATGAATAAAAATGATGTCAACACGTATAGTACATTCCTGCATTTTATTTTAACTTTCATACATCAAAAGTTACTTTCAGAGCTTTCCTTCCAGGTAATTTAAAAATAAGTATTAGCCTAGTGTACTAAATTGCAATACCGCCAAGCGGTTAAAACAAATTCCTTTAATGTAGACAGGTAGCTTTATGCTGCAATGCCATTTGTCTGCCTCACAACCGACTTCAGTCAGTCACAAGGTTCCTTTATATTTAGAGGGATGTTCAGTGCTGAAGGTCACTTTTGATGGTAGCATACATCCCTTTAGAGATTGCTAGCTAAAGGTCACTGAGTAAGAAAAAAAATACAGTAAATACTTTATAAATTCCTGGCACTGAATCGAAGGGTGCACTTTGTTTTGTCAGTCAGTGTGGCTGTTTGTTACTTGCTTGTTTGGCGACAGTGCTGTTTTGTCAGTCAGTGTTGGCTGTTTGTTACTTGCTTGTTTGGCAATGGTGCTGTTTTATCAATCAGTGTGGCTATTTGTTACTTGCTTGTTTGGCAACGGTGCCCACCTCACTCTGCTTGGGCTGAGGAGGCACAATCATTTTTCAGCTGTTATCTTTCAATACTTTGTAAATCTCTTCTATTTGATTGGTTGTTTGGATGGATGACTCAATGTGAAAGGCATTCTTTAGCTGTTATATTTGGGTCATAGTTACCTTGATTGAGTGGGTCGAATGCCTTGGGCATGGTGCATCATGGCATTTCTTCTTGTAGAGAATGAAATTCTATTTACCATGGTCTGTTTAAGTTATGACTAATAAAACTGTTATTTTTAATCATAGTTTAGAACTGGAAGAGTTGTCATGATTAGTGGGAGGGTTCCTGTTTTTGGTTGTTTTGGGACAACAAAGAATTATACACTAATGAAATTCAAATGAATAAATTTCAACAGGCAGGAATAAATTAGTAACGTATCATGCTGTTAGTTAAACAGTGGTTGGAAAACACTAAGAGCAGTGCCAATGAGCTTGCACATCACGATTTTTCTTCAGGGGATATGCTCCGTCAAGATGGTTTGTGTCAAATTAAATTACAGATAAAAGCTTTGTGCATTTAGTGGTGCACTACTTCATGTCTAATTAAAGATAAAAATAAAATAAGATATTAAAAAATATGAATGAAAAATAAAGAAAAGGTTTGGTGGGAAGTGTTCTTTTAAACATTACTTAAGCATTTACTAACAACCCCTCCACTTTCTGATTATCCTAGGGGTATGAGAGAGAACAGGTCACATTAGTGTCCCTCAGGGCTGTGTCCTGAGTCCCCTGCTCTTCACCTTGTTGACGCATGACTGCATGGCCAAGCATGAATCCAACAAAATCATCAAGTTCATGAATGATACCACTGTCGTAGTTCTTGTCAGAAATGGTGAGGAAACAGCCTATAGGGATGAAGTGAAGCATCTGATGGGCTGGTGCGACAGCAACAATCTGGCCTTAAATGTAAGCAAAACCAAATAATTAATAGTAGACTTCAGGAGGACTCAGGAGATATATCAACCTCTGGAAATTAAGGGGGAGGCAGTGGAAAGAGTCAAAAACACCAAGTTCCTGGGGGTGCACATTTCAGATGAGCTATCCTGGTCAACTCATATTCACCACACAGTGAAGAGGGCACAATAATGTCTACACTTCCTACAGAAACTGAGGAAGGCAAATCTGTCTTAGTCCATCCTCAAAGCCTTCTACAGGGGGACATTTGAGAGGATCCTCTCAAATAACATCATAGTTTGGTATGGTAACTGCAAAGCATCTGACTGCATAGCTCTCCTGACGAAAGTGAGGACAGCAGAAAAAGTCATTGGTTCCTTGCTCCCATAATGGATGATCTGCACAAGACACAGTGTGTGGGAAGGGTTAGGAAGATAATCAATGATCTCACTCACCCTGCCCATGTCATGTACTTCCATCTTTCCTCAGGCAGGCAGTATTACAGCTTACACTGCAAAACATCTAGGCTGAACAAGAACTTCTTCCCTCTATCCATTAGGCTGCTGAACTTGAATGCCAGGCATGATTGCGAATAATCAGATCAATATACCACTTGCTGTGAAGTATCATCCATAGTAATCACTCTGGCAAATTGCTTCATTGACTGGTACAGTTAGCCTGATTTCTTAATCTATTACTTCCAGAATGTGCAATAGTCAGGAGTGAGTCACCACTCCATACATGTGCAGTATGAACATTCGAATATATCATACTACAACTGATGAAGTGCAATATTCTAAGCAATCATACTGTGAAGTCATACCCCTGGATTCAGCAAGCCCTGCACGGCGTGCAGGAACAGTGCAGGAGCTCCTGGAGGCAATATGGTTGACGTGTGATCCAGGAATAAGCTGCAGGGGTGTGCACGAGTGCTCCTGCACTATTCCTGCATGGACGCAGCTCCTGTATACAAATTACCCAATTTGGAGGTGAAAACCATGAAAATGAGGTGAATTTGCAATCCAGCAAGCTGTCAGCTGGCCATGCAGGACTAGTGTAGTCTGCAGAAATGTACTCGGTTAGTAACAGAGTACATTTCTGCAAACTACAAAACGGAGCCATGACAGCTCCAAATAAACTGTGTATATTATGGGAAACCATGCCAATGTCCAAATATATGTCCATTGGCATGGAAAACAGTTTCAAAAATAAAAAAATAACTTTTATTTTTTTAGCTGATTTTGGCTGTTTAAGCGTGGGGCAGCGGCGTGCAAATGGGATCGGGCCGAAAATATAAGAAATAACCTGAAATAAGAATTCTAACCAAAATCACTATTTTGCCATTATACTCAATGGCAGGCAGAAGACAACATGGCCAGTGAATAGTGGTTGCTAAGGGGGAGACTCAGTGTGGGACCTGTAACTATGCATTAGCAGGCAATCCTATGCAAATGAGGGCAACGATACTGAATCCCAGATTTCCCTTCAATGCTAGTCAGCACCCAACAGTGTAAGTGCAGGAATAGCATGGTTTAAGCCTAAGAGTTAACTGATATCACAGGGGGTGTGTCAGGCATACTGTAAGCGGATTGGAGCCCTATGGCTCGGTTTTGCCCATAGCTTAGCAGAGCTAAGCAAGGGAGTGTGTGTCTGAAGCTGCCTAGCACTCTTTATATTGCCTAAGTGGGTGTGCACACCACGCACAGGGTTTTAAAGGAAAAAAAAAAAGTAAACCAGGAAATAGCAGCTCTGTGCACATTTCAGCATTGTGTTTGTGCGGCGCGCCCTGGGCTTAAACAGGAAGACAATGGGAAGGGAAAACAGCATTAGGAAGGTAATCAAGGAGAACTAGCATAGCTGGCAGGTGAAATGTATCAGAATCAGCCAATTACACAAGCAGCAGCCCAGCCCAGAAAACTATGCAAACACCTTTCCCCACATTCTCTACACCACCGGTGTATACAAGCGGGAATGTTTTACTAAACAAAAACAACAAAATGAGAGGGGCTGCAGCAGCTATCATACATCAACATGTGGAAGAGGCTGAGGGTGGTAAGGATGAGAATGCTGTCGACCAACCCACAGTGAGGAGATGGAGAAGAATGTACAGACCCAGGGTAACCTACCAGGGGCTACATGAGCTGGAGATAGTGGAGCACTATAGGGTAGACAGGGACCTTCTACAGCAAATTGTTGAGCTGTGCCGGCCACGCCTGACACACAGAACTAACAGAGGGAAACACATCCCAGTGGATACCAAGGTATATGTAGGCCTAAGAATACTAGCCACAGGTACCTTCCAAAGGCCAACTGGGGATATCATGGGGATCTCACAAGCATCAGTATCCAGGGTACTCTACCAGTTCCTGGATGCCATGTCAGCACATGCCAGTGAGCACATATATTTCCCCAACACCCGTGAGGCATTGGCCAGCAATATGCGTCTCTTCCACCAAATAGCAGAATACCCTGAGGTAGTGGTGCTATAGACTGCACGCACATATGCATCAAAGCACCACAAGGTGAGCAGGGTAGGGTCTACATCAACCCTAAGGGCTTCCCCTCCATCAACTGCCAGGTTGTTTGTGATGTCCATGGCATTATAATGAATGTGTATGCTGGCTGCCCTGGAAGCTATCACGACTCTCACATCTGAGACATCTGATGCAGCTGTACCAGAGATTTGCCAATGGGGAAATCCCTTAAGGTCACCTAGTGGGGGATGCTGGTTAGGCACTGGAGCCATGGCTGATGACACCCATCAGAAATGCACACATACCCGAACAAGAACTCCATAATGAGGCACACACACAGACTATAATTATTATAGAGCATGTGTTTGGGATGCTCAAGTCATGGTTCCAGTGCCTGGACACATCCAGTGGAACCTTGCAGTACTCACCAACTACATGTACTCAAATTGCCATCATATGTGCCATGCTACATAATATGATCCTGCGGAAACAGCTGCAACAGGAACAGCATGGGGCAGGGCCACACAGCCCCCCACCATTGCCAAGGCCTGCACAGGCACAGAGTGACTCAGATGAGGAACAACCTGAGCCTGCCCGAGTAGGCAGAAGATGGCATGCCCAGTATGACCTGTCCTTGGCAAAGAGGCAATGCATAGCACATACACTGACACAGTAGGGATCCAGGGAATGACACCTCTCTCTGACTCGCACATACAGTAAAAAGGATGCCAAACATGACACTACCTGTGCTCAACCATGTATAGGGAGTGTACTATGTGCATCTGACACAGGCAGCCCTCCAGCACCATCCACAAAACTGGCACAGCCACAAGGTAAGTCACTCTTCTTACCAATTGCTGAATGGAGTAGTATATGTTGTTACTTGTATCTATGGTATGGATGTGAGCATGCAAGGGAATCGGGTGGCTGAATGGGATTCCAGCAGATAGTAGACACCTATAGTGGCAGCATGAGATCTGTAACAAATACTGGTGTCACCACAGTAGCCAATACTACACATGGTGACAAAACCCACTGCAGGAAATGTGTTGGGCCACATGTGTGTCCATATGACACACACATGCCAGTCAGGGAGGCTCACATACCCAACAACAGTCTCAGCCAGCAGGACAGGTGTAGACAAACACAAACGAAGGCTGTGCGAAGGCATCTGAATGATGGCTATGGGTAACCCCCCCCCCCCGGCCTACACAGACTACATCAGGTCAGGCAGTGGGATGTTAGTTCTGAAGGGTAAGAAGTCAGAAGCTGATATGTAGGTCAATCAAACCTAAGACCTGTAGTACACTGATATGCCTCTAGTCAGGAAGATAGGTTAGAATACAGAATGAAATGGAGAACCTGACATACCAGTAGTCATAGCAAATGTGTACAAGTGTCAAGTGTGCCCCCCATTCCGATGTAAAAATGTAGTAACAGTCTGGTGTGCCCCCCCCCCAATCTGATGTAGACACGTAGTAACAGTCAGGTGTGCCCCTCCAATCCTATGTAGAAATGTAGTAGCAGTCAGGTGTGCCCCCCCAACCTGATGTAGACACATAGTAACAGTCAGGTGTGCCCCTCCAACCCTATGTAGAAATGTAGTAACAGTCAGGTGTGACCCCCATTCCTATGTAGACACATAGTAACACACATATGTGCCCCCTCAATCCTATGTAGATATGTAGTAACAGTCTGGTTTGCCCCCCCAATCCTATGTGGACATGTAGTAACAGTCTGGTGTCCCCCCCCAATCTGGTGTAGACATGTAGTAACAGTCTGCTGTGCCCCCCCCCCCAATCTGATGTAGACACGTAGTAACAGTCAGGTGTGCCCCCAATCCTATGTAGACACGTAGTAACAGTCAGGTGTGTCCCACAATCCTATGTAGAAATGTAGTAACATGCATGTGTAGGTATAATACCAGTGGAGCACAGATTACCTGAGGTGGCCAAGGTAGCAGGATAGATTGTAGCATTTGTACAATATGCAGGTATGCGTGTGTTAGGTTGATGTGTGTTTCATATTGTGTGAGAGTGGTCAGTATGTATGCATGGTGAGGTTTGTCCTGGTGGTCATTTCCCAGTACTGCCAATGACAGGGCCAAGTCCTCACAACTGCAGTGCCAAATACAATGCTCCCCAGTATAACATATTCTAGCAGTAAGCCATTGTAAATGTATGGAGGTAATACGTGTCACCATCTGAAAGATGGACATGGCATGACTGTTGGGCCAGATATACAAGCAGCACACAGGGGAAAGTACCCCATACAGACAGTGTATAATGTGTAACCGTTAAATGGACACACCCTTGGAATTGTACATACTGGTTTGCAGCACATTATCTGGGCTTGTAGTAGGGAATACCGATGTTGTCTGGCCAAACACTCGCAGACCACAAAGGTTATAGGAATGATGTATTGAGAAACAGCTGATGTCCCTGCACAAGCCAGCATAAATGGAATGCCCCATGCATATCTGTGAGTCAGATTCAAGTAGTGCCCATAGTACACATGCACGCAGCTCACCCAACCACCACCCACAGGTACCTCTCCGGTCTAATCCCTGCTGTTAGGAATGGGTACAATATGACCCCCCACCTGTGTATGGCAATAACGAAAGAATGCAGCATGCAGTGCAGGTGTCCCATGCATGTGTGTTCCTAGCTGTAAGTAGCACCCTGCCAGCATCCACACCACTTGATTAATATTGACAGAAAGTATTGGCATGAACATCTAGCACACATACCCTGTCACCCCAGGGGAATATACTGTATTGCAGTCTGGGACTGTAGGACTGACAGAATGCAACGGCCTGCTACAGCTGGCCTGCATCACTACCAAATGGCCTACAGTCCTCTGCCAAAGGCCTGTGTCTCACCCATACTGCCAATGTATGTTATGGACTCACAAATAACATAACACAGTCCACAGAACCCATATGCAAGGCCATGTGGACAAACCACAGTAACATGTCCACCATGTCCCACTGCATGAACTGTGGACCAACACCAATATACCGCTGTGATGAGGTGATAACTATAGGGAAAGTATCAGAGAATGTTTGCATAATGTATGGAAGAGAATAGAATAATAAAGGGGGAGGGTGGGAGCATGGGCAGCATGGAATGTGCGAAGTCCGAAACATAGCCGTGTGCACATACTATCCTTGGCTGCAAACACAAGAATGGGTGGCTGCAAACCTGCTTGTAAACCACAATAGGGGTAATGTCCTGACTTATGACCCCTGCCTTTGGGTAACCTGTGTGAATCTGTACAGCTGTGAGGTATTGCCACAGCAAGATAAGGCCATACTGTCACTTTGATGGATGTACAAGTATGGGATCCTCTGCCACCAATGTACCAAGGTGTTGAACCAGTTACACAGACCCAGCAGCAAGTGTCTGCAGCTCCCCCTCCAGAATAGCATTAGTTTGCAGGAATATGTAGGCATTTGGCCACTATACTGGACACAGCTGCATTCACCCTATGTTCCCCAGGACATCACTGTGAGCAGAAATGTCTATCTGACAATACTTGATGACATAAAACATCACAGTGTACAACAGTATACATGTCTGAATATCTGCTAACACCGGGACCATGTAGCAGAAGCAGCACAGACACAATTACCTACAGTACCCACTATTCCCTTGCCCATTTTGACCCCATATTATCAATGATCTACAAATATCCTGCAGAAACAGTTTGCTAGCTGTTGGTGTAGAACACAAATGTCTGCACTGGATTACAATCTACCTGGAATGCATCCACATATTCAATAGAGAAGGGCATACTGGGCATGCTCCCACACTTAGAGAAATGAAGGCAATGTCAGACAACAAAATACTGAAAGGTCATACTGGGCAAGAGAAATGAAGGCAATGTCAGACAAAAAATACTAAAAGGTCATACTGGTCCAGGCTCAAACACAAAGAAATGAAGCCCATGTCTGGCAACAACAGTGGACCATACATATCTGACAGTTGCAGATGTTAGTGCATACACTCCTCAGTATGCACCAGTCATGCTTTGCACACACATTGGATAGGCATACACACATATATCCAAGGACAACACACTATAATATGCCAAAAGTACACATACATAGATGTGTGGAAGATAGTGACAGTGACAAAGAGCCTTCGATCATGAGGCCTGTCCCACCCAGCACACAGCCAAATGGCTACAACCACATAATGTGCAAATGTCACTCACCATGGACATTTACCTCTGGAATCCCTCAGCATTACAGACTCTGTAGTGCTAGTGCTAACTGTGCAACATGACTGTACAAGGCAGTAGTCATCTAGCAGTTGTATACACATACCTGTGGAATATAAACCTGTGTGTGCCTGAGTGTGGTGTGTCTGCCTCTAGATGAATGGGTTACAGCCCATGCACACACATTGCCCTTCCCATTGCCCTACAATGGCAAGCCTGCTGATGTCAGTCACTTTCAAATACATCTTTGGGGAAGGGATAGCCCAGTAAGCTCTGTGGCATGTCCTATAACTGAGTAATGCTGTAGTGTGATAAACTCGTTAGGTAGGAGTTCTAATCCCAGATGTGGCGTGTGTGTGTGTGTGTGTGTGTGTGTGTGTGTGTGTGTGTGTGTGTGTGTGTGTGTGCGCGCACGAGTGTGTGTGTGTTTGTCTGTGTAGGGATCAATGCTTTTTAGGCTATTCACACTCACTACAATTCAAATGCCCTACATTGGCATGCCTGCTGATGTAATTCACTTTGAAATACACCTTAGGGGAAGGAGTAGCCCAGTAATCTCTGTGGCGCATCCTATAACTGCGTAATGCTGTAGTGTGATAAACTAGTTAGGTAGGAGTTATATTCCCAGACATGACAAGTGTGGATGTTTGTGTGTGTGTTTGTTTGTCTGTGTAGGGAGCAATGCTTTTTGAGGCCATTCACAGTCACTACAACTTCCAGTGCCCTACTTTGGCAAGCCTGCTGATGTTATTCCCTTTGAAATACACCTCTGGGGAAGGAGTAGCCCAGTAATCTCTGTGGCACATCCTATAACTGCATAATGCTGTAATTTGATAAACTAGTTAGGTAGGAATTCTAATCCCAGACATGGCAATTGTGTGTCTGTGTGTGTGTGTGTGTGTGTGTGTGTGTTTATGCGTGTGTCTGTGTAGGGAGCAATACTTTTTAGGCTAATCACACTCACTACAATTTCAGATGCCCTACTTTGGCATGCCTGCTGATGTCATTCACCTCGAAATACACCTTTGTGGAAAGGGTAGCCCAGTAATCTCTGTGGTGCATCCTAGAGCCGCGTAATTCTGCAGTGTGATATAGTAGTTTGGTAGGGGTTCTATTCCCAGACATGGCAAGTGTGGATGTTTGTGTGTGTTTGTTTGTCTGTGTAGGGAGCAATGCTTTTGAGGCCATTCAGTGTCACTACAACCTCCACTGACCTTCTTTGGCAAGCCTGCTGATGTCATTTATTTTGAAAAACACTTTTGGGGAAGGAGTAGTCCAGTAATCTCCGTGGTGTGTCCTATAAGTGCGTAATACTGTAATGTGATAAATTAGTTAGGTAGGAGTTCTATTCCCAGACACGGCAAGTGTGGATGTTTGTGTGTTTGTGTGTGTGTGTGTGTGTGTGTGTGTGTGTGTGTGTGTGTGTGTGTTTGTTTTTCTCTGTAGGGAGCAATGCTTTTGAGGCCATTCACAGTCACTACAACCTCCATTGCCCTTCTTTGGCAAGCCTGTTGATGTCATTCCCTTTGATTTACACCTTTGGGGAAGGAGTAGTCCAATAATCTCCATGGTGCGTCATATAACTGCATAATGCTGTAGTATGATAAACTAGTTAGGTAGGAGTTTTATTCCCAGACATGGCAAGTGTGGATGTTTGTGTGTTTATGTGTGTATTTGTCTGTGTAGGGAGCAATGCTTTTGAGGCCATTCACAGTCACTACAACCTCCATTGCCCTTCTTTTGCAAGCCTGCTGTCATTCCCTTTGAAATACACCTTTGGGGAAGGAGTAGTCCAGTAATCTCCGTGGTGCACCCTATAACTGCATAATGCTGTAGTGTGATAAACTAGTTAGGTAGGAGTTCTATTCCCAGACATGGCAAATGTGGACGTTTGTGTGTGTGTCTGTGTAGGGAGCAATGCTTTTGAGGCCATTCACAGTCACTACAACCTCCAGTGCCTTTCTTAAGCAAGCCTGCTGATGTCATTCCCTTTGAAATACACCTCTGGGGAAGTAGTAGTCCAGTAATCTCTGTGGCATGTCCTATAACTGTGTAATGCTGTAGTGTAATAAACTAGTTAGGTAGGAGTTCCAATCCCAGACAAGGCAACTGTGAGACTTGGTGCGTGTGTGTGTGCGTGTGTGTGTGTGTGTGTGTGTGTGTGTGTGTGTGTGTGTTTCATTCATAACCTGTGTGGAGGTGGCTGAGTGTGTGTAACAAGTGGACTCATTGTGGAGCGGGTTTTGCAAACTTCTTATATGGTGGGCCTATTACATGTCACAATGTCCACCTTACGCAGATAACAGATGTCAAATAGCCAAGAGGCTGGGGTTGCCAATCCATACCCCTACATGTGACATCAATGTCTGGCGTACAAATTAAGCAACCCTTGCATTACCCAGAGAACACTCTCAACCCGTGTCTCATACACAAACACACTTGCCTAGGTAACAACTGCTTTGTTGTTAGTACCCTGCATATTGCCCACAGATAGTAACCATGGTTTGATTGCAGTGGACTACAGAGGGCATGGCACCCTGTCCCATCACTACAATAGGCACATAACCGCAGACAGTGCCCCTTCACTATGTTCCCCACTGGATGCCTGCAACAACTGTAGTGCCATCAAATGTAACCCACAAAGGACATACCATGCCTTAAACACATGCCCTGTATGGACAGATGCCACTGACACCAGGGAATACCTGTATCATGCTATCAATGTAGGTGCAGGGTCAACCTGGTGACCATTACCAGTTCCTGCCACATGAGGCCAGGACTGGCACATCTGATAGTCTGTGTACACAACATGGGCTAGACACCCAAGGTACTGTGCCACATGTCACTGAACATGCATGTGGGATGTGTGCACATCCCAGACAACATCCATGTCATGGACTATAGAACACATACATGCAAGCATTGCACACCACTGCCCACACACAACAGTAACCCAGGTGACTGGATGGTGAATACAACACCCACCTGTGTGGGCCAATCCAGACATTACACCCCTGAGCCACACTGCAGACCATTGTCATGTGGCCTGATGCCAAGGTATACCCATCACCTAACCTTGTACAGCCTTCTGGCATAGTCAACCACTACACACCTGTGAAGCAATGCACCCATGCATGTCAGTACTGGCACCCTGTGCCTGTGTGTATGGAGTATGATGCTTTTGACCCCATTCACACTCACTACAACTCCCATTAGCCTACTGAAGCATGCCATCTGATGTCAGACACCTTCACATACCTTTTGCCCATATACTATCCTGATAACCCCTGTGGTGCATGTGATACCTGCATATTACTGTATTGTGGCAAACTAGCTAGTTAGGAAGTCAATTCCTGACCCTGCCAACTGTGTCAATGTGTGTGAGTCCCTGAGAGAGTGTGGCTGTGTTGATACCTGTTCATGTGGAGAGGCTCGTGTACTACACCTACCGTATCGCTCCTATATCACTGTTGCAAATGTCACTCACCATGGACATTTACCTCTGGAATCCCTCAGCATTACAGACTCTGTAGTGCTAGTGCTAACTGTGCAACATGACTGTACAAGGCAGTAGTCATCTAGCAGTTGTATACACATACCTGTGGAATATAAACCTGTGTGTGCCTGAGTGTGGTGTGTCTGCCTCTAGATGAATGGGTTACAGCCCATGCACACACATTGCCCTTCCCATTGCCCTACAATGGCAAGCCTGCTGATGTCAGTCACTTTCAAATACATCTTTGGGGAAGGGATAGCCCAGTAAGCTCTGTGGCATGTCCTATAACTGAGTAATGCTGTAGTGTGATAAACTCGTTAGGTAGGAGTTCTAATCCCAGATGTGGCGTGTGTGTGTGTGTGTGTGTGTGTGTGTGTGTGTGTGTGTGTGTGTGTGTGTATACGAGTGTGTGTGTGTTTGTCTGTGTAGGGATCAATGCTTTTTAGGCTATTCACACTCACTACAATTCAAATGCCCTACATTGGCATGCCTGCTGATGTAATTCACTTTGAAATACACCTTAGGGGAAGGAGTAGCCCAGTAATCTCTGTGGCGCATCCTATAACTGCGTAATGCTGTAGTGTGATAAACTAGTTAGGTAGGAGTTATATTCCCAGACATGACAAGTGTGGATGTTTGTGTGTGTGTTTGTCTGTGTAGGGAGCAATGCTTTTTGAGGCCATTCACAGTCACTACAACTTCCAGTGCCCTACTTTGGCAAGCCTGCTGATGTTATTCCCTTTGAAATACACCTCTGGGGAAGGAGTAGCCCAGTAATCTCTGTGGCACATCCTATAACTGCATAATGCTGTAATTTGATAAACTAGTTAGGTAGGAATTCTAATCCCAGACATGGCAATTGTGTGTCTGTGTGTGTGTGTGTGTGTGTGTGTGTGTGTGTGTGTGTTTATGCGTGTGTCTGTGTAGGGAGCAATACTTTTTAGGCTAATCACACTCACTACAATTTCAGATGCCCTACTTTGGCATGCCTGCTGATGTCATTCACCTCGAAATACACCTTTGTGGAAAGGGTAGCCCAGTAATCTCTGTGGTGCATCCTAGAGCCGCGTAATTCTGCAGTGTGATATAGTAGTTTGGTAGGGGTTCTATTCCCAGACATGGCAAGTGTGGATGTTTGTGTGTGTTTGTTTGTCTGTGTAGGGAGCAATGCTTTTGAGGCCATTAAGTGTCACTACAACCTCCACTGACCTTCTTTGGCAAGCCTGCTGATGTCATTTATTTTGAAAAACACTTTTGGGGAAGGAGTAGTCCAGTAATCTCCGTGGTGTGTCCTATAAGTGCGTAATACTGTAATGTGATAAATTAGTTAGGTAGGAGTTCTATTCCCAGACACGGCAAGTGTGGATGTTTGTGTGTTTGTGTGTGTGTGTGTGTGTGTGTGTGTGTGTGTGTGTGTGTTTGTTTTTCTCTGTAGGGAGCAATGCTTTTGAGGCCATTCACAGTCACTACAACCTCCATTGCCCTTCTTTGGCAAGCCTGTTGATGTCATTCCCTTTGATTTACACCTTTGGGGAAGGAGTAGTCCAATAATCTCCATGGTGCGTCATATAACTGCATAATGCTGTAGTATGATAAACTAGTTAGGTAGGAGTTTTATTCCCAGACATGGCAAGTGTGGATGTTTGTGTGTTTATGTGTGTATTTGTCTGTAGGGAGCAATGCTTTTGAGGCCATTCACAGTCACTACAACCTCCATTGCCCTTCTTTTGCAAGCCTGCTGTCATTCCCTTTGAAATACACCTTTGGGGAAGGAGTAGTCCAGTAATCTCCGTGGTGCACCCTATAACTGCATAATGCTGTAGTGTGATAAACTAGTTAGGTAGGAGTTCTATTCCCAGACATGGCAAATGTGGACGTTTGTGTGTGTGTCTGTGTAGGGAGCAATGCTTTTGAGGCCATTCACAGTCACTACAACCTCCAGTGCCTTTCTTAAGCAAGCCTGCTGATGTCATTCCCTTTGAAATACACCTCTGGGGAAGTAGTAGTCCAGTAATCTCTGTGGCATGTCCTATAACTGTGTAATGCTGTAGTGTAATAAACTAGTTAGGTAGGAGTTCCAATCCCAGACAAGGCAACTGTGAGACTTGGTGCGTGTGTGTGTGCGTGTGTGTGTGTGTGTGTGTGTGTGTGTGTGTGTGTGTGTGTGTGTGTGTGTGTGTGTGTGTGTTTCATTCATAACCTGTGTGGAGGTGGCTGAGTGTGTGTAACAAGTGGACTCATTGTGGAGCGGGTTTTGCAAACTTCTTATATGGTGGGCCTATTACATGTCACAATGTCCACCTTACGCAGATAACAGATGTCAAATAGCCAAGAGGCTGGGGTTGCCAATCCATACCCCTACATGTGACATCAATGTCTGGCGTACAAATTAAGCAACCCTTGCATTACCCAGAGAACACTCTCAACCCGTGTCTCATACACAAACACACTTGCCTAGGTAACAACTGCTTTGTTGTTAGTACCCTGCATATTGCCCACAGATAGTAACCATGGTTTGATTGCAGTGGACTACAGAGGGCATGGCACCCTGTCCCATCACTACAATAGGCACATAACCGCAGACAGTGCCCCTTCACTATGTTCCCCACTGGATGCCTGCAACAACTGTAGTGCCATCAAATGTAACCCACAAAGGACATACCATGCCTTAAACACATGCCCTGTATGGACAGATGCCACTGACACCAGGAATACCTGTATCATGCTATCAATGTAGGTGCAGGGTCAACCTGGTGACCATTACCAGTTCCTGCCACATGAGGCCAGGACTGGCACATCTGATAGTCTGTGTACACAACATGGGCTAGACACCCAAGGTACTGTGCCACATGTCACTGAACATGCATGTGGGATGTGTGCACATCCCAGACAACATCCATGTCATGGACTATAGAACACATACATGCAAGCATTGCACACCACTGCCCACACACAACAGTAACCCAGGTGACTGGATGGTGAATACAACACCCACCTGTGTGGGCCAATCCAGACATTACACCCCTGAGCCACACTGCAGACCATTGTCATGTGGCCTGATGCCAAGGTATACCCATCACCTAACCTTGTACAGCCTTCTGGCATAGTCAACCACTACACACCTGTGAAGCAATGCACCCATGCATGTCAGTACTGGCACCCTGTGCCTGTGTGTATGGAGTATGATGC
>NC_056747.1:577924233-577966733 GCF_019279795.1 Protopterus annectens | reverse complement strand
GCATGGGCTACTCATTGAGTTCTAGCAAGTGTGTGTATGTGTGCATGTCTGTATATCTGTAGGGTACAGCATTCCGAGGCCACATACTCCTATTACAATACGCATTGCCACATGGTAGAACAGATAGTGCTGTTGCTGCCCATAGGTGAGGCATGTCAATGCAACACCCTACTATGCCTGTGGCATGTGCATTAGACGCATATCCCAGTAGTACCACTGTTGGGATGTACAATGGGGTGCATCACAGTCGTGGGATGGTGGGTATGTCAGAGTGTCAGCATGGCTTCCAGTGAGTACAATATCCACTGTGGGATGTGGGTGCTGTGTACACTGTCATTACACCATGGTACACATTGTATATATCCCATGTACCACTGTATGGTGACCACTATAAACACCAAACATACAGGTAACTGCTACCACAATCAAGCCCAGTTATGCATGTGCTGTATGCAGCCTACCTGTAACACATTGGACACACCAACAAGTTAGTTAGCATTGATAGGCCCAGGTCTCTTGGATGTATGTCTGCCTGTTATGTGTCTGTTAATGTGTATACAATGGTATGTCACACTATGTATTGTCCATATACAACCATTACATCCACCATTACCATACTGTACATGTCTGGGGATGTTCTGTATGCAACATGTAACCTGGAACACACCTCACCCTAAACGCTGTGTGGTGTTTGCAATTAAACCCACAGACTTCCGTAGCACTACATACCTAGGTAGGGGTCTAGTCCCAGTGTTGTCAAGTAAGAGTGTGTATGTATGTGGATGGATCTACATCAAGTTGCTGATTATACATGTTCCAGCAAGGCACCTGTCCATGTGGCACAGGCAATAACTGTTATACAAATCTGTGACATGTGTTCAACTGTACCCAGGATATGTCACAGCCATGGTGTCACCACAGTGCCATACCCCTTGTGGAATATGACTGCAGACCATCCTCCTGCTGACACATGTACACTACAACACAAATGGATAACATTATGGAGACCACAATCACTCAGTGTTACTAACAGCTATAATGCATCATGGCTGGACAGCTACACTACCTGACATGTATGCATTAAATATTACTCCTGACAAAATGTTACACAACAGTACATTGGTACACTGCAGTACAATCACTGTGTGCATCAGAACCATATTAGCCTGTCCCTGCATCGATGTTATGGATGACAGGGATGTGGCACATGTATCATCATATGCACAGGGTGTCTTGTTGGTTTGCCAGAGAGCGAGGGTGGGCCACACGTTTGACACCATGTGTGTGGGTGAGGGGTGTAATTAGTTGAAATGGGTGTGGTGATGTGGTGTGTGTAGGTATGGGGTTGCCTTATGTGCGTTCGTATAGTGTGTGGGTATGCATGCACACAGTTCTGCCATGTGGCTGCCCTATACAGGTGTTTCTTGGACAGCTGCAGACCATACCTGGCAGGGTGTGCAGTTCACTGCCTCCAGCCACGGACATGTGGACTGTGCCTGCCAGCGGTTCCATGGGCACGTCCAGGTACAGGCCTCAATGTGCTACTCTCCCCTGATGATGACAGATGTCTGCTGGAAACAGGTCCCTCTTGGGACAGGACAGGGCCATGTGCACGTGGCAGGCTGTGGTGTGGCATGGACAGCACCCTCCCTTCAGTGCTGGGGCTGGTACTGCCACTACGGGAGCACCTTGGTGTCCTAGCACATCCACGTTGACCACCATCTGTTGGTGTTGCAGGCCTATGTCCACACGGCCGTCGCTGCACTCCCACCACATGTTCAAGCACGGAAAAACCATGGTCGATGAGGCCCATCTCACCCAACCGTCTATCCATGACCTCGGTATAAGCACAGAGGGCACCAGAAAGTTCATGGAGGTTGCCGCTTGCAGATGAGAGAGCAGCCCTCTGCAGCCTCAGGCCCAGTCTGGTGTACAGTTCCATACATGCCTGCGCCCCCATGACAGTCTGAAACATGTGCCTGGTGGTACCAGTGGTGGAGTTTCTGCCAGGGGCAAGATGACTAGCGGCCCTACCACAAGCACCCTGGTACATCTGCCTGTGTGGTGCCCTGCCAGACATCCTGCTATGCCTGCTGTGACCAGACACAGTAGGTATAGATACCACACTCTCCTGTGCACTGCCACCAACCGCCAACTGTCCCTCTGCTACGGCCACTGGTGATGGGGTATGTATAAGCACTGTAACTGTGTGCAGGGTTGGGGTGGCTAAGAGGGGGGTGTCAAACAATGACACAGTTTCGGCATCTGACAACCCCACCTGTGCCTCACCAGTACTATCATCTTCAGTTTCTGTATGGACACCAACATCAGATTGCATGCAGGAGGGACCCTGACCCACCTTGCCACTTGTGGGGGAAAACAAGAAACGCACTTTAAGACCTGTACAGCATTGCATAACAGTACACACATACACACACACACACACACACACACACACACACACACACACACACACACACACACACACACACACACACACTCTCTGACATTCCACTGTAATACCTACCTGTCCCTCAGTTTACAGACAGTCTTGCGTGTATTCACATAAGTTCCCCATCCTGCATCACACTTGGTAACATACACTCATTAATGTATCATTCCTCTAAATGCCTTGATGAGTGATCACAACTCCATTACCTCCTTGACTTGAGTGGAATAGGTTTTACAAGGCCTCACTGCTGTCATCCATTGTTCACCGTGGGTATGTCCAGACATTGTGAGCATGGCCCCTATATGTTAGGGGCTACTATGTTAACTCCATAATATCACGCACTGGAGTGTCATATGTAACTATTACTCAGTACATGCCAGATCTGCTCAATCAACTTATCATGTGGACAACAGTAATATATGGATACACTCCCTGGTGTTGTCTAGTAATTCCCCAGTGCATCTGTAGTGCTGCATACGTGGGTAGTCATTCACTTTCTGCTGATTGCAATATTATGGGTATACCTGGTGCCTACTTTCCTTCCCAATGCATGTTCCATGCTACAGACCTTATTATACTACCAGCTGTCCTGTGTTTACATATCAGACAAGTATTCATCTCATGTGTCAGTCCATGTCCTGCACGATCCCAAAGGGAAGTGCTGCCATATGAACAACCCCACAATCACACGTGTATACATGGACATCCACACACACATGCACACACACATCCTGCATGCATTAACCCCCTCCACTCCAGATTGCACTTACAGACAAAATAACCCCCCACACACACACCTACAGGTGAGGTTGCACAAAGATAGTACACACAGTCCTCCCATTACCCATCTGTCAACATGCATAACATATGGTACTCAACAGCATGCAGTGCAGCTGTGTGTGATGCATGGGCTGTGTTAGTAGGTGATGCCCCTTCCCCTGGAAAACACTGCACCCATGTACAGAGTACTGCTGTGCACCTGTTCTGCACCCTGCCATGTACTGTGCACCAAACCTCACAGGTGTACAAACCATTGCTGAATGTGTATTACTGTGTCAGTTATGTCTGCTCTAATGGTCATAGCCCCTATGTGTCTGAGCGACACATACCTGGGATGATATGTGGACAGATGTTATTTGGTTTACAGATCTCAACATCAGCAGTGCATGTATGACCAATACGATACTATTACACTGACAACCG
Organism: Protopterus annectens; assembly: GCF_019279795.1. Taxonomy (NCBI): domain Eukaryota; kingdom Metazoa; phylum Chordata; order Ceratodontiformes; family Protopteridae; genus Protopterus; species Protopterus annectens. The sequence continues at coordinate 577,963,078 of NC_056747.1, read as the reverse complement.
TCAGACCTTACCGTGGCTATGGGGAGTGTACACACCCTTATTGATATGACGCACTCTTCCTTGATATGCCATGGGACCACATCACCGCATATATTAACATTACATGAGCCTGATATGTGGCATATGTCCTGTACATTCACATGCAGTGTCTAAGAAATGTGTTAAGTGTGCAGATGCTGACCATGATGCATACACTCTGTGGGTGCATATGTTTGCACGCCCTTATCATGACGGTTTGTTGCACCTATTATTATGTGTACAGCAGTCACTATTCCTGGCAGGGGTATACTAGCATGGGCCATCTGCATTTGCCAGTATATGGTCAGTCTGCCCTACACAGGTCCCGCAACTCTGCATGATTGCAAGGTCTACTCATGTGCACATCCCTTGGAGTTCACACACTGCCGTCACTATTGCTGTGGAGTTAGAGTTATGTCTGCCACAGTTCCTGAACCTGACTGTGTAAAGATACAGCCATTCTTAGCATACTTAGGATCACTGCTGCAGTGCACTGGTGTGTCATGATGACACACCCTCCCCACCTTCAGCCATTTTGCAGATGCTTGACAAGTATGGCCTACACATGTGTGTCAATTTGCATTGTCCCAAACATTGAACACCACTTGTAACAGCCTAGTCCCAGCTAATAATGTGGACCACAGTATTATGTGATGCCATAGTGTAGATCTGTAACAGTTGCCATTGTAATACTGGTATATACACTGTTGTAGCACTGGATAAGGGTGATGTTTCACACATGTCCCTACTGTAGGCCATGTGTCCCACCATTATGTTCATCCCTGTGGACACATTTCACAATGACAGGATGTTAGTTATCTTGCAGGTGTCTGACATACCCTTCAGATACCCCATCATGGTCACCACTGTGATGCAGTGCATTTAACAGCAACAATACGTGAACATGTACGGCATGCATTATGGGTAGGTGTGTTAGATGTGTGCATGGAATATACCATAGCCATTACATGCCTAATGTATTGGCAAGCATGAACATAAAAATCATACTCACCAGCTACAGGCTGCTGCCTTGGTGGTATACCAGAGGGACCTACATAAGAGTGTGAGAGATGAGATGTGATGTCAGTGGTCACAGCTGTGGCATTGCTACAGGGTCGGTGCAGCATTACAGTACATCAACAGTACAAGTCCACAATACTACTGCTTATGCACATTTGTTTATTACTACTATGCAGCTACAGACTATATATATGACATCTCACATATGCATGATCTACCTGTACAGATGTGGATGCATATGCAACAGTGGTCTACTGATGTGCCCTGTGGCCTTACCTGCATGGTCCTCAGCTGGTGTGTGGGTAGCACCCACCTCCACAATGGTCTCTGCCAGTTGTTGGGTGCATGGGTGGGCAGGTGCCACGAGGCTGGTGAGGAGCTTCTCAACATGTGTCGGGGGAATCGATGGCATGACCCTCCCCCTTTTGTGAGGTTATCCCCCAGACTGCAGCAGCACGCCAACTGGCATTGCGAAGCAGGTCAGTACAATGATGCCAGACCTGCTCATAACTGCGGTTATGTAGGTCGACATCATTGACCCTGTGGACTAGATCGTTCCACAGGGTGGTCCGCTCCTGCTCATGGGCTGTACTGCTGAATAGGACTGGGTAGTGCTGTATCAGGTGGTTCAGTATGACCTTATTTTCTGCCGCTGAATACCCTGGTAAACGGCAGTGGGACATCTTGCCTGAAAGACATAAAGATGTAAACAGGTCTGAGCAACTCATACAGCAAGGTTACCATAGTTCTTAATACACATCTGTCTCCCCCCACTATATCAATGACAACAAACTGTTCACACAACTCAATAGGTATGGCTACAGCTTACCTACCATTGGGACATATATTGTATTGTACCACGCTTTGTGCTAAGTGTTTGTAGCCATGTTCCCTGTGGGGACACTATCATTGCTGGCCTGTTATGGCCTATTTCACCTGCATGCCACTGTCAGGGCCACTATGGTCCATATATGCCTATGGTATGCTTGCTATGTGATTGTTGCACATCTGTCATTCTGTGTTATTGGGGATATCTATGCATGCTGTTGGACATGTTCCAGGATTGTGTGGACTATTACTACCCACATATGTTCTATAACAGTGACACAATAGCATGTTTAGGGAATATTTGGCAGCAGAACCACCTCTCCCACCTCATCTGGCCATGTTACCAGGCCACATCACAGGTGGGACCAACCCTGGGGCCTCATCTACTGGTCCAGCACTACCTTCAGGTGGATTAACCTCAGAGGATGGTGTCCCCACCTTAGGGGCACACACAGACATGATCCTGTCACCAGAGGTCAGGTCCAGGGTCTGTTATATAGGGGGCTCCACAGAAACTTGTGGGATGTGCTACAGCACCTTGAGGCTTCTGGTACACAATCACAGGGTTCACATGCTCCTCCTTCTCAGCCTCCAGGCCAGGCACCTTCAGGGCCATGGAACTGCTGCTGTGACTAGCAATGGGTGGGGGCCTTGTTCCCATTGATTCCATATGGGGGCTCATGGGGCTTCCACATCGCAGACCACACACACACCATCCAGGGTATTTACCCACTACATGTATCATATACCACATCCCTGTAGGCTGTCCTCTATATCTACCAACCCGAACCACCTCTAAAAATATACCTGCTATCCTTCCCCATATTCCCATTCTTTACTTCACAGACAAGGGCAATGAGGTCCCAACAAGGGGCTCACATGTGACATAAGCATCCATGTTGCACACACTTACAGCTGTATATATCTGTGTGTATTGCTATGAGTGATGTTCCCTCACACATAGCATGCAGTACTGTGGTGGTAATATAGGGGACATGTATTTACATACATATGTGAGTGTGTGTTTGTATATATGTAGACTTACACACACACACATATATATATATATATATATATATATATATATATATGTGTAGATATATTTTATGTTGTGTATATATATATATATATATATATATATATATATACACACACACACACACATATATATATATATATATATATATATATATATATGTCTAAATATGGGTATCTGTATATCTGTAGACATACATGTATACACACATATATATATATATATATATATATATATATATATATATATATATATATATATATATATATATATATATATATATATAAATATATAAATATATATATAGGGTCATAGGTAGGTACTAGGCTATCTGCCCGAAGGCATTTATAAGCCTAGCCAGAATATGTTGACTTTCGCTGCCCCCTAAGATTAGTTCCCTGTGCCTCTGTCCAGCAGAGCCACTGAAGTGGTCCCTGGGGTAAACTTTGTTTCCCATCCACTCATCAAGGTTTCTCCTGAAGAGTGTTAGTGAGGACCTCTGCCTAATGTAGATTGGAATCTTGCTCCAAAGCATGGGAAGTCTCTGGGACAGGAATTTATCCCTGCAGCATGTCCTATTTATTGTTGTGGTGAGGTTTAGATCCCTACAGCGTGTGGCTCGAGTGGATATGGTTTTCTTTAGGTGGAGCATGTCTATCAGTTCTGGGATGGCCATGGCCTTGTATGTCAGGCAGAGATCACCTCTGAGTAGGCGGTATGCAACCGAGTACAGCTGGAGTTTCTTCAGTCGAGCTGCATAGGGCATCTGTTTGAGGCCAGTGATCCTCTTGGTGAGGTACTTCTGTAGTCTTTCCAGCTGTTGCAGGTGTCTTGTAAGGTACATCCCAAATGGGGCGTTGTACTCTATGATGGGTCTGATGAGTGATGAGTAGAGGGGCACAATGACCTCTTTTGATCTGGATGCGAACCCTTTTGTGATTAGGTGGGCCACATAGAAGGATTTTCTAACCACTTTGGCAATGTGACTGTCAAAAGAGAGATTACCATCTACTTGGCTCCCCAAATCCCTTATTACGTCTTCTGTATTTAGGAGACTACCACCTATGTGGTAGTCTGTGGGTACTTTGTTTTTCCAAAGGTGATGACTATGCACTTTTTGGCATTTAGTTTGAGGCCATTATTTTGACACCAGGTATCTGTCTCAGTGAGACCCTTTGGAGGATGTCTGTGTCAGCTGGAGAGTCAATTATAGCTCCTATTTTGCAGTTGTCTGCGAACTTGGTCAGCCATAGCCCTCCTGTGCTTGCCTGTACCTCTGAGAAGTATATGCCGAACAGGAGGGGTCCTAAGATTAAGCCCTGGGGAACCCCACTTGTAATCGGTTTAGAGTTGGACCTAGCTCCTGCAACATTCACCATGTGGGTTCTGTCCATGAGCCAGTTGGCAACCCATCTTGTGACACAAGGGTTTATGTTTAGGCTGGTGAGCTTGTCTATAATACCAGAATGGGGAATGGTGTCAAAGGCCTTTGCGAAGTCTAGGTAGGCTGTGTGAACCACCTTTCCCTCGTCTATAGCCTTGGTAACTGTCTCAAAGAAGTCCACCAGGTTTAGGAGGCATGATCTACCCTTAAAAAAGCCAAACTGGGTTGGGTCCAGTGTTTGGAGGTTCCCAATGTCTCTTAATGAGTCCCATGATGATGCATTCCATAGTCTTGCAGACCAAGCTAGTCAAGCTTATAGGGCGATAGTTCCCAGGGTCTGTTGTGGCTCCACCTTTGTGGAGAGGAATAACCGTTGCTGTGTGTCACTCTATGGGTACATAGCCTGTGGAGAGGCTGAATATGAACAGTGTGTTTAGGTGAGGGGTTAGTTCTTCTTTGAGCTCATGTAGGATGCAGCCTGGGTCACCTTCCGGTCCCATTGATGCTGTGTTTTTGGCTTTGGAGAGGGCTGTTTTAACCTGAGTGTCTGATTTCAGGGGCTCTACATTCTTCTGGTATGGTTCTGGTCACCCCTTTTAGGGGTGAGAGGGGGTGAAGTTTGTACTGAACCTGTCTGCCAGGATGTTGGCGATATCGGTCGGTTCAGTGTATTTTGTGCCATTCTGCACCAACTCGGCACAGATCTGAGCATTGCCACTTAAATTCTTAACAAAGCTAAAGAATGCCTTGTGGTTATCTTTGGAGTTCTTGGCAATTTTTCTTTCAAAGTTAGCCTTGGATGATTTTATGAGGGATCATAGTTTCTTGCTGATACTGATCAGGGATCTCTTCCCTTCTTTGGATTTTGCTCTTTTCTGTACTACTTTCCTCCTTCTGTTGTATAGCTTGTTTATGGCAGGGGTCCACCAGACTGGTTTCCTTTTTTTGGAGGAGTGAGTCTTGGTTTTGCTTGGGATAGCACAATCCATGCATTCTTCTAGGTGCCCATAGAATGCATTAGTAAAGGATTTTGCAGCTTGGACAGCTTTATCCTTTAGCATGGGGGCTTTGAAACTTTCCACCTTGGTCTTAAGTAACGTGAAGTTTGCTTTTGAAAAGTTTTTCACTGTGGTTTCCTTGACCGGGGGGAGAGGGGCAGAATGTGGATATCCAGAGCGATTTGTTTATGGTGAGATCTAACCAGCGAGGGGTTGACCTCCGGTGTGGAACACCGGTCGCCCATGTTGGTGATGACTAGGTCCAATATGTTATCACCTCTAGTGGGAGTGTTGACCAGCTGATCCAGGGTGTTTGAGTTTATAAATTCTAGGAAATGTTGGGCAAGGGAGTTAGTACTTGAGTACTTCTCCCAGTTAATGTTTGGCGTAACTGAAATCACCCAATATTAGGGTGTTTGGTAGGACCTTTATGTTCCCCAGTGTTTCCAGAAATGTGGAATGGGGGTCCTGGGACATGGTGGCTGATCTGTAACAAGCTACAATTTGAAATACAGTTTTGCCCATTGTTAGGTGCATGTGGATGATCTCTGAAGCATCATGCTGTGCCACTAACCTGGAGGTGTAGTTATCCTTGATGAATATGGATACACCCCCCGCCTTTTGTATTTTGGTCCAGGTTCTGTGGCCGAAATGTATGGTATTCATAGATTCATAGGTTTTCATAGGTTAGTACTAAGCTAACTGCCCTTGCGAGCCATTTTAAGCCTAGCCAATTATCCCTTGTAAGACTCAAACCCTGCACCTGAAAACTGGACTATACTAGCTTAGAAAGGTGGGAAACAAACATTTTTTTTTCAGAAAATTAAGCAGATACAATCAAAAAACACTTTAAATGCACAGAAAAGGATACTTATTGTTATATATCTCAGATCAGAGTTGTAGTCAATGCTCCTAGTAATAAAGTAGGAAGAAAACAAATACAGTAAAAGCAGATGAATAAGGTGCACTTTTTATACAGATATAAAACAATAGAAAATAAACAAATTGATTTAAACAAGTTACCCAATTAACCAGAAAAAAGCTAAAAACTGAGCCCTGTTCTTCAATCAGACAATTTCTAACTGCACACTTCTGCCACTAGGGTACAGGGAAACCTTCTCCAAAAAAGATGGCCTGGATCAGTGCTGAAGTTATACAAACAAAGCTAGATTCAGCAGGTCTGAATCTGGTCTAGGCTACAGCAACAAGGCACACCATGATCAGAAAGAAACAGTTCAAATAAGCAGGCACAATAAGCATGTGACCAGAAATTCCCAGCTCAGAAGGGCAGAATCCAGCCTCTCCTCCCACAAGAGTGCAGATCACAAGTCTTCTTAATGTAAAATAACTGGATTGAAGCCCAATTGCTTAAACCAAAAGACTTACAATAACAGTTACAATTTAATCAGGCTACTACCAAGCAGTAATAAATGCAGCAGAATAAATAAACAAAATTGAGTACTTTTAAACCAGAACTAATACACTTTTAGAATAGCAGACACTGAGCCTTCAATCAGCAATTCCCAGCTTAGAAGGATGTAAGCTACCTGTCCTGCCACAACAGTGCAGACCACAAACCTTCTTAATGTAAATGTAAAACAACTGGTCTGAATTCCAAGTGCTTAAACCAAAAGACTTACAATAACAGTTACAATTTAATCAGGCTACTACCAAGCAGTAATAAATGCAGCAGAATAAACAAAATTGAGTACTTTTAAGAAGAGGCAAAAGCAAAATAACGTAGGAGGAAACACAAATGCAATAAAAGCAGATGAATAAAGTGCATTTTTTTATAGTAAAGTGCAAGGAGAGAGGAAGGAAGGAAGAACCTAAGTGGATTGGCCTTCTCAAATCTTCTCTCTGTATTAAGTAGAGTGAACACTAGACTCAAAATATGATCTCACTGTACTCGGTTAAGTGAGCAAATGAGATGGACCCAGGAGGAGAGTTCAAATACAGACTTACAGGAGGGGTGGGCAGTTCCAGAGCCACCAACACTAACACCAAGACAAGAACAGGGAGGGTGAGTGGGGAACTAACTGCAGAGAGAGAGAGAGAGAGAGACGGCACACTATTCAGTGAAACAATTAGATAGAAAAAATAAAATACAGTACTTTTAAAACTGTAAGTTTGCACTTAACAGAAGAATAAAACACAGTACTGCAAGTTTGCACTTATATTCAGCTTCTAATGCAGGTGATTGTAGCCAACCAAGTCACTCAGAAAATGAGCATAAAATGAATTTGCAAACTTTGTGTCTAGCACTTAAAGTTTAGAGGAAACCCTCTAGGCTAACAGTTAAATATCAGATAACAAAGAAGTGAGAAGACAACCACCCCCTCTTACAGCAGAGAGACACACAGCACACTATTCAGCGAAACAATTAGGTAACAGAAAAAATAAAATACAGTACTTTTAAAACTGTAAGTTTGCACTTAACAGAAGAATAAAACACAGTACTGCAAGTCTGCACTTAACATCAGCTTCTAATGCAGGTGATTGTAGCCAGCCAAGTCACTCAGAAATTGAGCATAAAATGAATTCTCAAACTTTGTGGCTATCACTTAAACTACAGAGGAAACCCTCTAGGCTAAAAGTTAAATATCAGATAACAAAGAAGTGAGAACATATATATATATATATATATATATATATATATATATATATATATATATATATATATATATATACATATATATAATACATACATATATATATATATATATATATATATATATATATAATACATACATATATATATATATATATACCTCTATCTATATATATATATATATATATATATATATATATATATATATATATATATATATATATATATATATATATATATATATATATATATATATATATATATATATACATATATATATATATATATATATATATATATATATATATACATATATACATATACATATATATATTTATATATATATATATATATATATATATATATAATACATATATATATATTTACATATATACACATATATATATATATATATATATATATATATATATATATACATATATATATATATATATATATATATATATATACATATATATATATATATATATATATATATCTATATATAAATATACATACCTATATATGGGGTACATTCAAACATCAGGTCTACAATCTCTAACTCTACTTCCTGCACAGCTGCACTGTTCTGCCTTGCTACAACACAGACAGGTGCCACATATGGACACAGTCTAACATTAAGGGGTATATATAGGGCCAGATTGCAGGTAAGCCTATTACACATCTATGGCATTTCAGCATGCTACAATACATGTTAACCTGAGTGTCCTGCAAGTGGCGGGCTCTGGAACTCATGTGTCCATCATTATGGCATTACTTCCACCACCAGCTATTGACCACAGTAATATACATCCTTTCCATTACACAAGACACACTATGTTAGCTTACATCTTGTCAATCAGTGCTGCTCAGCACAGTTGACGGGTATGGCCCACTACCCACAGGGACAGACTCAATTGTTCATAGCAGTTGTTCAGCTGAACATTATGACAACAACACTTGATGGCACACATATATCATTCCACATCATCTATCCCAGTATTATGGACCAAGTACTACAGGCAATTACATGCATATATAATTCATGAGTCTATATTACCAAATCGAAAAATCCTTTACATGAATACCTAAACGTCGACACCTATAACGCGAACCCCGAAAATCCTGAATGCACTAAACAGCAAAAAATAAAATAACTAACTGTCATAGTCGGCCAACCCCATCACCCGCTACATATTACCTACCCAAACAAAATAAATAAACCACATACATACACTAAGTAAACCCTACTTCCAACCTAAAGTAAAGCACTAAAACCCTACTTCTAGCCCTACACTAAACCTCACATACACAAGTAACTATGCACTATCCTTAACCCCTCCCTAACCCTAAGGTCCATAACTACCGCACATGTCCCCTACAGACATACACCCACATATATACACTTTATGACCCACCGCTTAGTTAGAGTTAAACTCTTCCCAGTGCCATAAAGTCTGCTCTTCAAATTTTCCCTTAGAACTAGTCAGTTTTTAGTTTCAGCACTCAAACCTGTTTCTTTGAGCTCAGCATTTGTTCACTCATTGTAAGCACTAAATAAGCTACTAATTACTACAGCACACAACTTTCCTCACTTATCTATAGGAAAACAGTTTTTAGTACTTAATAAATAGCACCTATCCAGGCATGTCTAAGGGTGACCTCCCGGTATTTCCTCCTGTCTACCTGATGAATCTGGGCATCTTGGGGCAATGCAGAAATTGCCTCATGTACACGGACAACCCTCTCCTCCTACCACCCAACACTACAACCTGTGAGAGATGCACTTACATACCAAACTGGAAGCAAAGCTCTCTTCACCCAAGACTGGACTAGACAGTCAAGAGGAGAAGGTAAAGACTTGCACCACACCACACTCATCACATAGTCCCTCAAAACCTACACCACCAAAACACACACATAGGAACATAAAACACACAGCTATATTCATGGAGGCTCTCAATAAAAACCTGCTCAAGCAACAGAGCCCTCCAAAGCAAAAACGCAAGCAACCTCCACCCCCCAACACAACCCAAATGACACACAGCCCACAAACTCAGTGTGCCACTCAACCACAGCCCATAAGGCATAACAACGTACCCAATACTCTAGTCATAGGTGACTCCATAGACAGGCAAACTGGTGTTCCACTCACCAGGCTAAACAAGGAGAAAGTTACTGTCAGCTCCCTGTCAGGTGCCTGGATCTGCCACATAACGCACGCACTCAGGTCACTCCACAACAAGTACAAATAAGACTCTGGCATTGTCTGTGTTGGTGTGAATGACTTGAGATGTACCTCCCTGGACTACATGAAAAGAGACATGGAGGAGCTCTCCGATCTTGTAGCCCAGGCAGGTATGACTCAAGCCCCGAGTAGCATCCTGCCATCACCCAAAATTATACCACAGTACAAGAACAAAATGATTGACTTCAACAATTGGCTAAGCTTCTGGTGTCATTCTAAGGGGATCCAGTATCTGTCTACCTGGGATGACATGATCGACAGACCATGATGCTTTGCCAGAGATGGCCTGCACCTGTCACCCATGGGATTCCGGACACTGGCTAAGGCTCTTGCCCCCCCATAGTGCCTTTTTTAGGCAAGGTTCAGATGACAAATTCACCATCATAACAGGTACAAGCAAGCAAAATTCTGAGGGTATTACTACTCAATGCTAGAAGTCTAAATCTCAAAATGCACTCACTCGAGGCACTCCTTAAAATGGAGAACATCAACATCTGTGCAGTGTCAGAGACCTGGTTCAAGGCTCTAGAGAGCACCCCTGCATTACCAGGCTATAAGTCATACCACACCTTTCGGCCACCTAACCTGGACTGAAACACTAAAGACGGAGGTGTGTCCATATTCATTAAAGATATCCACACCTCCAGGCTAGTTGCTCTGTATAATGCATCCAAGATTATCCAAGTGCAACTAACTCTGCGCAAGATCGCAATCCAAATTGTAGCTTGCTACAGATCCCCCACCATGGCCTAGGATTCCCACTCCTCATTTCTTGATGCACTGGAAAATATTAGGGTACAACCCAACCCCATAATAATGGGCAATTTCAACTATCCCACCATTAACTGGGAAAACTACTCATGTTCCAACTCTTTTGCTCAACGTTTTCTGGAATTCATAAATTCCAACACCTTGGGTCAACTTATCCACACCCCCACTAGTGGCAGCAATATCCTAGACCTGGTCATTACCAGCATGGGTGACTGGTGTTCCACACCAAAGGTCAATTCCACGTTGGTCAGATCCGACAACAAGCTAATCACCCTAGACATCCACATCCCGCCCCCACTAGAAAAACTACCGTAAAAAATTTCTCCAAAGCCAACTTCATGCTTCTTAAGACAGAAATGGCAAACTTTGCAACACCCATGCAGATGGACAATAGAGGTATGACTGCTGAATCCTACACAAATGCACTTTGTAAGCACTTACATGAGTGCATGTATCGTGCTAACCCTAACAGAACCAAAATGCTATTCTCCAAAACAAAATGAAGCCAATTTGGTGGTCCCCTGCCATAAACAAACTCTACAACAGAAGAAAGAAACTGTTGCAAAAAAGAGTAAAATCCCATGATTAGAGGAACTCCCTGGTCAGCCTCAGTAAGAAGCTGAGATCCCTCATAAAATCCTCCAAAGCTAGTTACGAAAACAAAATCACCACTGATTCTAAAGACAACTACAAAGCATTCTATAGCTATGTCAAGCATCTCAATGGCAACACTCAGATCTGCTCTGAGTTACAGCACAATAGCACTAAATATACAGAACCAACTGATACTGCCAACATCCTGGCAGATAGGTTCAGTGCTAACCTTACCCCCCTCTCACCCCCTAAAGGACCCATCTCTATACCGGAAGACTGCAAAGTTCCTGTAATCATAGCTGCACAGGTAAAAAACACACTCTCCAAAGCCAAGAACACAGCATCCATTGGACCTGACAACATTCCAGGCTGTGTTCTACATGAACTACAGAATGAACTGGCACCCCACCTAAGTACCATGTTCAATCATAGCCTCACCTCAGGCTTTATGCCCACTGAATGGAGCACAGTGATGGTTATCCCACTCCACAAAGGGGGAGCCACCATGGACCCCAGGAACTACCGCCCCATTAGCCTGATGAGCCTGGTCTGCAAGGCCATGGAACGTATCATCATGGAACTTATAAACAAAGACATTGGTAATCTCAAACTCTGGACCCTACCCAGTTCGGGTTTGTAAAAGGCAGATCATGTCTCCTAAACCTGATGGACTTCTTTGATGCAGTCACCAAAGCTGGAGATGAGGGTAAGGTGGTTCACACAGCCTATCTTGTTCTTGCCAAAGCTTTCAACACCATCCCCCACTCTGGAATTATAGATAAACTCACTAAACTAGGTATAAATCACTATGTCACAAGATGGGTTGCCAACTGGCTCACTGACAGAACCCACACTGTGAAAGTAGCAGACTCCAAATCCGACTTCAGACCAGTGACAAGTGGAGTACCACAGGGTTCAGTCCTGGGTCCTCTCCTGTTTGATATCTACTTCCCTGAAGTACAGGCTAACACAGAAGGTCTTTGGCTAACAAAGTTCACAGATGACTGCAAACTAGGAGCCATAATCGAAACTCCTAATGATGTGGACATCCTACAAAAGGGCCTCACTGAGACAGATGCCTGGTGTCAAAGCCATGGCCTCAAGCTCAATGCCAAAAAGTGCATTGTCATCCCCTTTGGTAAAAACTCTGTACCCATGAACTACCACATAGGCAGTAGTCTACTTAACACCGAAAGTGTGATAAGAGACCTTGGGACACAGGTGGACAGTAGTGTCTCCTTTGATAATCACATCACCACAGTAGTCAGGAAATCCTTCTATGTGGCATGTCCCATCACAACAGGTTTTTTCATACAGGAAAAAAGAAGTCACTGTTCCCCTCTAATCGTCACTCATTAGACCCATTATAGAGTACAACGCCCCTTTTGGTATGTACTTCACAAGACATGTACAACAACTGGAAAGGCCACAGAAATACCTCACAAAGATGATTACCAGCCTCAAACAGATGCCCTATGCAGATCATCTAAAAAAACTCCAGCTTTACTCTGTCACATATTGCCTACTCAGAGGTGATCTCTGCCTAACATACAAAGCTATGTCAAACCCAGAGCTGTTGGACATGCTCCACTTAAAGAAATCCCAATCCCTCCATGCTACATGCTCTGGGGACCTAAACCTGGTCACCACAATAAACAGAAATGCTGGAGGGATAGATTCCTGTCCCAGAGACTCCCCATACTCTGGAACAAACCACCTGTCTATATCAAACACAGCTCCTCATTAGCACTCTTCAAGAAAAATCTTGATAGTTGGATGGGAAATAGGAAATTCACCCCAGGGATCATTTCTGTGGCTCTGTTCGACAGTGGCACAGGAAAATAATTTTCTTGGATGGCGAAAGCCAGGGTACCTTTTTGGCTAGGCTTATATAGGCCCTAGGGCCAATAGCCTATTACCTACTTATGAACCTAGAAGAACACCAGTATAAGGACCACCACGATTATGCAGCAAAAAATTCTTCTTTATTAGGTACAAAGAGAGATGAGCGCTTTCACGTACTAACTGTACGCTTCTTCAGATCTCTTAGAAGAACACCAGTATAAGGACCACCACGATTATGCAGCAAAAAATTCTTCTTTATTAGGTACAAAGAGAGATGAGCGCTTTCACGTACTAACTGTACGCTTCTTCAGATCTCGTAGAAGAACACCAGTATAAGGACCACCACGATTATGCAGCAAAAAATTCTTCTTTATTAGGTACAAAGAGAGATGAGCGCTTTCACGTACTAACTGTACGCTTCTTCAGATCCCTAGGGCCAATAGCCTATTACCTACTTATGAACCTATGAACTTACTGGTGATTGATTAACCTGTGTCCCAGTCTGTCTTCACTGTTGTACTACTTGAAGGCCTTGGCCTGGATAGCAACATATGTTATGCTTTCTGGAATACTGTATTAATTGATCTGTTTGAGAGTTGCATTAGTCTGTTTTTATGTATTTCAAAGTCTAAACAGCTTTATGACTTGGCATATACAACTGTAATAGTACACAAATAAATCTTTCTCATGTATGCAAACCTGTGTGTGGTGTTATATCCTTTGACCTCTCTGTGGGTGTATGTTTCAGGCAACAATTGTCTTTTGAATGGGTGACTCATACAGTGTCCATTTGGTAAGGTGGTAACTGTAGGAATACTGGCTGTTCCATATGGTGTGCACCCTCTAAATATGTATCTTCCTATACATATCTCTGTGTGTGTATGTGTAGTTACATATATATCTATATATATATGTATGTGTATATATATATATATATATATATATATATATATATATATATATATATATATCTGCATATATGGGTGTGTGTGTGTGTGTGTGTGTGTGTATGTATCTTAGGAATGTTTATTGCTTCCACATTGTGCATTCCCTATGGTAGCCAGACTGCACTGCATATGTTATTGATACCAGCATGACATCATACAGGTGGGATGGATTACTGTTAACATCTTGTGCCCATGTTGTGTTGGGTCCTGGTTATGGGACTTGCAACAGTTGGTATTGCATTGCAGGGCAGACCTGTTTGGCTGTGTAGGGGGCTAATATCAATACGTACAAGACGTATGTAGCTTGGGCCCCCTCACCCCCATTAATGGTGCCTGTGGTCATAAATGAATTTATGTTCTCTTTTATAGCTATAGCTGTATATCTGTATATACATATACAGATATATGTATATGTTTACATATATATATATATATATATATATATATATATATATATATATATAATATGGGTTCACTACATATGACCGAAAGTTCATTAGACCGAAGCCCATTTGACTGAGACCAAATGACCGAAAGTTCATTTGACTGAAAGCCCATCTGACCAAAAACTCATTTGACCAAAAAACAGCACTGGCAGGTATATGCCCTGTTCCCCACTAACAGTGCAACCCTGGAGTGAGAATATAAAGTTATGGGGGTGTGTGAGGCATAGCCCTCCACATTTTGCAACAAGTGTGTACTGATGGTTTTACCTTGATAAAGCCCGGTAGCGACCGGGAGAAAGCGCTTGGTTTTACATTGTACACAGTTTTGCAAAGTATATCTAATAATAGCTTTTTATTAAGCTGCGTTTGTGTTGGTATTGGCCACGCAAAAGGATGTATAGCATTTTGCCTGACTGTTGCTTTCCGGGTCCTGTTGTGCTGGACTTTGTTCTTTTTGGCTTGGGCTACTTTTATTCAAGTGTGTACTGATGTTATATGTTTTAATGTATTTTTAATGGATACACATGTATATAACAGTGCATAAACTGCAATTATGTGGGGGGCATCACCTCCCACACCCCCCACAACCCACTTACTTTATATTCTCACTTCAGGGTTGCACTACAGTGGGGAACAGGGCATATACCTGCCAGTGCTGTTTTTCGGTCAAATGCGTTTTCGGACCTATGGGCTTTCGGTCAAATTAATTTTCGGTCATTTGGTCTCAGTCAGATGGGCTTCGGTCAAATGAACTTTCAGTCATATGTAGTGAACCCATATATATATATATATATATATATATATATATATATATATATATATATATATATATATATATTTAGAGAGAGATATATATATATATATATATATATATATATATATATATATATATATTATACACATATACATCTATATATATAATATATATATATATATATATATATATATATATACATACATACATATACATGTATATCTATCTATATATATGTATATGTATATGTATATATATATATATATATATATATATATATATATATATATATTTATATATCTATTTAGATGGAAATATATATGCACATACACGTGCTATTGTAACCTGATAGTAACATTTTTGCTGATTGTAATGGGACTTTGTTACATTCTATTCACGGTGGAGCGTTTCTTCCCAGGCCTCTGCTGAAAATGAGCCGAAAGCTCAATCAGGCTAACACGGTTAAATCATGTAAAATAAATAACTACATGCATAAATATATACATCTACATATTTAAATACATTTCCTGTATTGTTGAATAACTGTGCTGGATGATATGTTTGTGAAAACATCAGGGTTATGTTTATCTGACATGGCTTAGTGGTAAATCACTTTGGCTATAGTGTGCAGGGTCCTGGGTTTGAGCCTTGCAGAGGCTGTTTATTTTGTTGCTTTGCAGAACGAGGGCCGTTGGATACAGAGTGATTAAGGCACTTTTAAACAGTTATAAGCGGGTTTGCATGGAGGTAAGCACTGCTAACTTCCGGTTACAGTTTCTTATACTGATTTAGCTTCTCAATTGCTTAACCTTTGTAGGCATTGCTTATCCCTGCTCAAACAGGCTTAAACCCACTTACTGCTGCTTAAAAATGCTTACTCCCGCTTACCCCCCACACTAATTTCTTTAAAAGAAATTGAAAAGGGTTGACAGGAATGTGCTGAAAAAGGGGCACAAAGAGGGAAAGACAGTAAGGAAAATAGCTAGGGATGTGCAGGAAGGGTGAAGGGAAGGTCCATTGCTGCCTAATTCTTCTACAGCAACAGCTGAGAATTTGGAGGTAGATTTGGACACTCATACCCCTGAGAGAGGGGTGAGGACAACAGTAATATGTTGTTAAGCCAATTAGACCAGATTACATGTGTCCAGTGGACATGTGTGCAAAATAGACAGCTATGTATGAGGTGAGATTTTTTGGGGAACAGATTGCCCCTTTTTTTCAGGTGAGAGTGGGATGTCGGGGAGGGATAGTAGGTATATTTGGGGAGGTGGGTTGTGTAGGTTAACAGACAAGACAAACAAGATGCATACATGGGCGGTATATGACACATGTGGGGGGGTAAACACCTTATAGGGAGGGGTGTTGGGAAATTGGAAGCCCATGAGCCCCCTGTTGGAAACAGTGGAACTGAGGTCCCCACCCCATGGGCAGTCACCACTGCACCTTCACAGCCCTGAAGGTGGCTGTGCTGGGGGCTGAGTAGGAGGGCCAGGCTAACCCTTTAGTTGCGACACACAGCCCTCAAGCTGGTGTAGCAGATCTCTGACCTCCCTACACACCCTGACCCGGACCTGGTGACGGGGTGACAGGTTACTGTCTGTGCCCGCTCTCAAGGGGTCGAGCTCCATCCCCCGAGGTGGATCCACCTGAAGGTGGTGCATGACCAACGGACGAGGAGGTCCCATGTTGGGCCCCAGACGTGCTGGTGCCCGGTGCCATGGCCAGCTGAGGTGGGACAGGTGGGTCCGCCGGGACCAGCCTTCCCAAACGTGCTACAGTGTTTAAATTTTATCAGCATATGTGGGTTAGTAATAGTAAACACATTCCATGATTAGGTATAACAGCATGCATAGATATTCCCATTAATCCAAACACCAGATATGAAACAGTTGCATAGCAAACAAAACACATGCATATATGGGACCACAGTGGTCATTACAACAGTATGCAGGTACATTGATGGCAGCATGCCACCAATGTGGGAGTATTTCAACATAGCACGTGCATAGAAACAAATTTAAATAATTATCAAATAATAGGACATATGTCCCAACAGTAGAGGTAATTCAGCACATACCAATCGAGTTGTGTATTTAGTTTATTGTTGCAGATATGGTGGGTGGGGGGGGATGTCAATTAGCAACTACTATATTCCTGAATTTCACATTACTTTCCTAGTCAGTGCTGTGATCTGTACCTTACAGGTATTAGTACACTACCCTATTGCCTTAGTTTGGATAGTGGTATTGCTGTCGACAACTATATACATGAACTGGTTTTACCTATAATATACACCTCTTACCTGGTATACCTGTGGAGTTATTGTTTAACACTACCTGTTTCTAAACATACTCCCAGATTCCAGGTTGATGTTATGCGCATACCTGTCCATCTCTTTTTGCACACACTCTGGGCATGTCTTCACCACATGCAGGTGAACCGGGGCATATTCCGAATATTGCCCTCTTAAACCTTTAGTGACTTATACAATGACAGGTTTGTTTTATTTGACATTTTCCAAATATGTACAGGTCTGACAGTCAAGTATATGACATGAAATGCTGCCTACATGTCAGAAAGTAGCACACTGATATGGCAGAGTGATAGGGTAACAGCCAGTGAATAACTGGACATTCTGGACATTTCTGTACACTTGTGGGGTATGATTCTGCATACAGCTTACTCCCACTCCCAGGATTCGAACCATGGCTGTGTCTGCTTAAAATAAAACACTGTCCATCACAGTTGAGTGTGCTATATAGATATTGCTGTGTATCTCTTGTCTGATTTATGTCTAGGATTCTCCTGTGGTTTTACATTCTGACCTTGTAATTACAACACTCTTGTACAGGATTTCCTGGACAGTTGTATTATGTAGTACAGTGTGGGTGACAGTGATGAGTAATACCTTATTATTCTGAGCAACTGCAACACTAACAATGCCATACAATAACAGAGTAAACAGTACCAGTACAGGATATCAATCTTTTATTTATAGGCACAGTTTGTATGTGACAGACCTGTGGGAGCAATGTTTGTTAGCACTACCTGCATGTTGCCACACAAATTACCAGTTTCCACATTAGTATTATGCAATATACATCTCACTCTGTTACTGTACACACTCTGGTCACAGCTTGATAACATGGGGGTGGAGATGGGACATACTTGGCTACTTACTCTCATAACATTTTGGGGGGCTGCTAGGGTGACAGGTTTGTTGTTAAAGATGTCTGACAATCAGTTGTATGTCTTGTTTGCTGCCTAAATGTCTGGGATCATCCCACTGATTTCCCAGGGGCACAGGCAGCAGCTATGGGCCGATATACTGGACATTCTGGACATCTCTGTACACTTGTGGGGAATGATTCTGCATACAGCCTACTACCACTCCCAGGATTCGAACCATGGCTGTGTGTGAAAAAAATACAACAGTTCACATCACAGTTGAGTGTGTTATTTGGATTTTGTTGTCTGTCTTTTCAGTGTTTTCTAAGTCTCTCTCAGTTGTACTGTTTGACCTCTTGTGATTACAACAGTCATATACAGACATTCCTACACATTTTATTTATGTAGCACAGTGTGGGTAACAGTGCTTACTACAACAGTACTATTAAGTGATTGCAACTCTACATTACCATATGATACCAGAGTGAACACATGCAGTCCAGCAGTTAGACCTTACTTGTCAGGCTATTATGCTTTTATTTAAATACAACCTATATGAGACTATTCCCTGCCCGATTCTCTAGAGTATGCAGTACATGCCTTAAACAAAACAGTTTTTATACAGGCAATTAACTTACTACTACTTTTAGATTTATTTCCTATGACAGTACATGCAAGAGTATTACTAACCTGCCTCGCAACCACTGCAGTCTACAGCCATCGGCTTCCTGGTTCACCGCCCGCTCACCTGCCACTGTGAAAGACATAAGAGGAATATTTAACCATACTATACATGAGTTGGCAATTATTAAACAGGAAGTGGACTAATACTTGCACACGTCTGGGACATCCCCTGTCCTCCTAGCCTCTTGGATCCACTGATGTAAGAGATCAGACTTTCTCTGCTTTAGGTCGGCATAGTAATGCCTGACCTGCTCACCAGTTCGGGGTATGCTAGTGGCACTGGTGAGGTCACGGGCGAGATGGTCCCAGGCTTCTGCTTTGTATTGGGAACCCTGGTACTGGTCTTGCAGCAGTCTCAGGTCATGGTCTTTCACAAGGAGTCCTGCCATGACTCCGGACTCCTCGATGCCCCAGTGCTGCGCCCGAAAGCGCACACCCTCTCCTATTCCAGACATAGTGCCTACAAGGGGAAGCTACAACCAGTTATGAGATGTATTCCTGCCTATTGGGTTTAAATAGGGCCTGTTTCCCACACTTTGCTGTGATTGGACAGTTTTGAAAATGCTAAGCTATGGGTAAACCTGCTTACCTAAGGTTGGCATTGCTTAAAGGGGTACACCAATGGGCAGACTGAGTTAGCTGGCCTACACATTGCTTACGCCTACTAAGCTGGGATGTGCAATGCTTAGCACTGGTTAATATTTCATTTGCATTATATATGCATTTTGGCATTGATTTATTATTCATTACATGTTATATATGTGTTTGGTATCCATGATTCATGTGTACGTACACTGTATAGGGTCCTTGTGTTTATTAGGGGATTTCAACACTTTATTACAATGACACCTCACATCTGGGCATAATGCAGTACTCCAGTTCACATATGTATGTCCTGTAGTAGGTTATACAATATAAAACTGTATATAGATTCCTTTCACATGTTCAGTTTGTATTTCCTATAGTGAGAATCTATTTGGTGATACCTCAATCTTATGTACTGCTGTGATGGCTTACTGGTTAATTACTGTGACTATAGTGTACAGTGTCCTGGGTTCAAGACCTGCAAAGGTTGTTTATTTTGTTTCTGGCCAGAACAGCGGCTGATGCATACAGAGTGATTAAGGCACTTTTAAGCAACTGTAAGCAGGTTTGAGCGAAGGTAAACAATGCTAACCTCCAGTTAAATATGATTACAGTGTGTTAGCTTTAATATTGCTTAACCTGTGTGCACATTGCTTACCCCCACGCAAATGGGCTTAAACCCGCTTACTACTGCTTAAATATGCTTACTCTTGCTTACTACTGCATACTTCCGCTTACCACCGCACTAATTTAGACAGTAGTATCTAATGGTTCTTGGGAAGGTGGTGGATTTGGAAACTGCATGGATTTGTCATTCATTACACATTTTACCTTCCATTTGTATCTCTGATTCTTGTGTACATATACTGCATGGGGCACTTCTGATTATCTGTGGACTTTACAACATTATGACAATGACACCTCACATCTGCATTTAATGCAGTACTCCAGTTCACAAATATATGTTATGTCATAGGTCATGCAACAAAATAAACTGATCATAAAGTGATTTGACATGGAAATGGATTGTAATGGGGTGGGACTTGAACCGGGAATGACTGCTCATAAGGCGAATGCTCTGCCCACTACACTATTGCTGTACTGCTTCATTTGCATATATCTTGCTTTTTATCCTCTTGTGCCATTTAAGCTGCATTAACTGTAGCTAAGTGATGGTCAAACCCATGCACCTATGGTTAAATTTAATCTGTTTTATATATAAAAAAAAAACAGTTCTTTATATTTAATGTTTTAACTATTGCTCCTGTAAACTTGGGAGGATGTTGCTGGGGGTATGCAAACACCTATGAGCGGTCTCGCTCGTTCTTATTCATACACTGCTGTTCTTCATTGCAGGGGCGTGTATATTTTGACAGCTCTGCTTTCAGACACACACCCCCAGCACTCATACACACTCCATGTCCATTTAGGAGCTCAGGCAGTGTGCCTTCATTGATATGCATGGCGCGCTGCCGTCCTGCTCTTAAATGGCCGCTTACGTGCAGGACTAAGCTAGTCCTGCACGGAAGGATACTGAATCCAGGGAATAGTCTTTGCAATACCTTCTAGTGTAATATTGTCTAATGTCTTCCTGTCTAATTGTGGTAATTTATTGTGTTGTTAATATTTTAATTATTGCTGTATGTGCATTAGTCTTACTGTCATTCAAACTATGTGTTCATTGTTATGTCTCGCATGGGGACCAAAGCAATGTAATTTTAGTCAGCTTGCACTGCTGTGTATATCTAATCAACAACAAAGTTTACTTTGTCTTAGGGATTTAAGGCATTTTATTTCCAAATATCACAATGAAGCAGGGGCCATGTCCATCACAACATTAAGGCTGATACTGGGTTAATCCTTCTTTATGGTGTTACAGTGTTACTATGTTCAGGATGCAATGTGAAAATAAAATAAGTAGTAATAATAAAAGAGAAAGCATATAAAAAAATATTGGATATTATAGAAAAATTAGACATTAGCTTCTTCAGAAGAATGCTATATGAATTAGTCAGGTTTAGCTAAACTGCTAATACAAAAAAAGTGAGCAAAAGAGTTTTCAACAGATAAAGGCAAGTGTCAGGATGACAAAAAATTCAAGAGTCACACACAGTATAGGTAGTAAGAAGGCAAAATATGTCAATGTCCCCTGCCTTATGCAGCCCCCCTTATGTCTTCATACATATAAAGCACTTCTTTTTTTATAGGAAGTAAGATTATATTGATTTATACACGTGATAGAAAATGGATATTTTACACAGCTGCCACCACAGTATGTTTGCCTTGTCTTTTGCAGCTATACATTTATAATAATTCTGTCTTTATTTACCATGTATACGCACACGCACTATATATATATATATATATATATATATATATATATATATATATATATATATATATATATCTATAAAGTAGGAGTTAGATGCTTTATTATTAAAGGAAATTTGTTTGATGGTTCACTATGAGCACATGTGCATTACTTCTTATTATTATGACAGGATAACAGCTTTGCTACAAGATTTGAAGCAATGATAGGGTTGTATTACGTTGGTGAAGCCTGAGAGTTAGAAAGAGTGGAGGAGAGTCCATCTCTCAAAAGACAGAAAAGACAGACAATAAAGGACATTTCAACAGTAATGGCAAAAGAGGATTTGTTACCTAATTCCACAGGTACAAATGCAACTGAGGAGGGGCAAAGGCATGGGAATGCTCAGATGCAACACATTTATAACTATTTACTGTCTTTTTAGATGTGCTAAACAAAGAAAGGAGAGTCAGGCTTTGTTAGTTAGTAGAAGAAAGCAGTTTAACATCCTTTAAAGAGGTTTTGTTGGAATTACACAACAGTACCACTGATGAAGATACCAGCCTTAATAGCACATTCCCATTTTTACAGATAATTGAAGAGGAAGCAGGAGGTACTGCTCTGTTATAAACAAACATGATTATCAATAAATTGAACACTTTTGTACATCCTGTTCCAGCAAAACATCATGTTTTAACATTATATAGCACATCAAATATTCAGCCGAAGAAAATAATTGGCAGAGTCGCCACATTAAAATATTAGACTTTATTGACCTAGACTGAGTACAGAGGGTAACTGATAGTGATGCATTAAGGTCCAAATATAAAGTAAAGGTTTGGCAGCTTTCGGCAGAAATCAGCCCAAGAATCTGAAAGTAAAGTTTAGGAAAGTTTAGGACAACTGGGTTCAGGGTTTAATTTTCCATGTGGTGGTACTGATAGAAAAACATCTGGATCAGATCCAATTTTTTTATTAAGCCATTTTCTCATTATTACAGAAGACACTCTTTCAGATTTTGTATGATCCAAGACTTATTTATTTAAAAGCTGCTGATAACTAGCTAATATGGAGGAGAGAGATGTACAGACAGTTGGCTTATTGTCATAGCTGACAAATTAAGACCTATTTTTTAGTTAGCTGAAGGACTCAACAGGTAGAAAGTTAAGTCTTGCTGAGATTTTAATGCTGGCAATTGTATTTGGTCTTCCTGCAATTTTCATACCGTGTTTACAGTGGCAGGCATCCTGCATCTAAATGTTGGTTCGGTCAATAATGGGTTAATTGGAGCTAATCAAATGGTGGGAGGTGCAATTGGGGGAGAGGCAGGAATTCATTTTGGGGCTTTAATGAGCCTAATATTTTTTCACAGTGGCAGATAAGCCATTATGGAACCATACACCTATTAAGGAGAAATTTGTGATTACATTGCTACTGGAATGTTGTGATAAGTAGGATATATTGCAATTAGCAAATGGCTTCAATTTTGTGTTTTCTATCAAATACCGATACGCAACACTTCACAATGAACTGCAAGAATTTGAAACCAGTAAAAAGGGATGAGCACACAGTTAAGGCATTACTTCTCAACTACATTAATAAAGGTAGAATAACTGGTCCATTTTAAGAGTCACTTATCACTCTCTCAGGGCTTTTCAATTATTGAGGGCATTGATGAAAGGGATGTCTGGCTTTTTATTTAATGAGGGTATTGATGAAAGGGATGTCTGGCTTTTTAATTAATGAGGATATTGATTAAAGGGATGTCTGGCTTTTTAATTAATGAGGGTATTGCTGAAAGGGATGTTTGGCTTATCAATTAATGATGTCACTGATGAAAGGAATTGTCTGGCTTTTTAATTAATGAGGATAT
Source organism: Protopterus annectens (assembly GCF_019279795.1). Classification (NCBI taxonomy): domain Eukaryota; kingdom Metazoa; phylum Chordata; order Ceratodontiformes; family Protopteridae; genus Protopterus; species Protopterus annectens. The sequence goes on along the minus strand of NC_056747.1, from coordinate 577,938,960 downwards.
TGATTAAAGGGATGTCTGGCTTTTTAATTAATGAGGGTATTGCTGAAAGGGATGTTTGGCTTATCAATTAATGATGTCACTGATGAAAGGGATTGTCTGGCTTTTTAATTAATGAGGGTATTGATGAAAGGGATGTCTGGCTTTTTAATTAATGAGGGTATTGATGAAAGGGATATCTGGCTTTTCAATTGACTGCATTGATGAAAGGGATGTCTGGCTTTTTAATTAATGAGGGTATTGATGAAAGGGGTGTCTGGCTTTTTAATTAATGATGACATTGATGAAAGGGATCATCTGGCTTTTTAATTAATGAGGGTATTGATGACAGGGATGTCTGGCTTTATAATTAATGAGGGTATTGATGAAAGGGATGTCTGGCTTTTTAATTAATGAGGGTATTGATGAAAGGGATGTCTCGCTTTTTAATTAATGATGGCATTGATGAAAGGGATTGTCTGGCTTTTTAATTAATGAGGGTATTGATGAAAGGGATTGTCTGGCTTTTTAATTAATGAGGGTATTGATGGAAGAGATTGTCTGGCTTTTTAATTAATTAGGGTATTGATGAAAGGGATTGTCTGGCTTTTTAATTAATGACGGTATTGATAAAAGGGATGTCAGAAAAAAGTATTCATATTTAGGTGATGCATTTAAGGCTATCTGTAAATTAAAAGACCTACGGTTATCCAAAGCTGATACTGAGTCACCTTTTTGTTTGTTACCCATTAGCCTTTAGGACTGGCCTTTACTAGGTATGTAATTTGCAGAAAATATTTTTTGATATGGTAGTGCATATGAGTTACTGTGTGGTTTGATCCACTTTTGAATGCATTAGCTCAGCTTTAATGTTGTGTTGGAAATCATCCAATCACAAGATGGAGTTCACAATTTGGATGAATTTTAAAAGAGAATTCACAATCCAGATGATTTTTAATCACTGGAAAGGATGAGGTTGGAGCCAGGTATGACTTTCTCTCATTTTTGGGGCTGAGCAAAGAACTGGGTGTTCCTTTGGCTCAGGACAATATCTGAGCATATGTTACCTGGTTTGCTCTTGGCTTGGTCAGCCATAGTGCCCCATCTATACTGGTAGCGTGCTACTAATCATGCAGTCATAGAGAGACCCAGAAGGCTAGTGAATCACAGAACTGCCAGGGCTGCTGCTTTGATGAGCATATCAGTTATAGATCCCTAGGACCTTTACAATGTGAATCCTGGAATATGTCTTTCAGTTTTTTGGATGGGATGTTTTTAATCTTGACTTGATTAAAAATGTTTTGGCAGCTTGGTGTTTATATAATATGGACAGGAATGTATGGGGGAACAGGTTGTGTTACAGCCTGGTGGATGGTCAGTGGGCAGCCTCATTCACCGTTTTTACCTTCTCCACACTTTCAAAGAAAGATAACCTAAGGTAATGATGGTTCTCTGCAGTGGCCAGTTTGTCTGAGGGGGTGGGTGCATAGACCACTTGGCCTGAAGGATGGTGAACTGGGAAGGCTTCAGATCATCACACTCAGAAACATGCCTGACATACAAGGTGCAAAGTTACATGTTACTGCTCATTCTAAAATTAAGTTTTATAGTTGAAAGCTGGCATCAATAAGTAAATGAAAAACTGATTACCAACAAAGCTTGCATGAGTGAAACCGGTTTATTTCATTTTTCTAACTGCATAAGGGAATAAACTTTTGTTTTTTATCACACCATAGTGCTGGTTTATTGTTTTTTATGTGATATGTCTCTCTCTGTATGCACACACACACACACACACACACACACACACACACACACACACACACACACACACACCACACACACATATATATATATATATATATATATATATATATATATATATATGGAGAGAGAAAGAGAGATACATGCACACATATATTTTATATATTACATACATTTAATTAGATAGATACAGGAAACACAGAGTCTCATAGTAAATGTTAAACGGCTGTGAAAACACTATTTTTTGTTGTAAAAATGTTGCAGTAATGTGTTATTTGAACTGCTTGGAACACGCCATAAAATATAGTAAAGCAAGCAACATAGAGTGTACTAATTTGGGATATCTAGGAAAAAAAGAGTTGAAAATTTTAAAATGAAAGGATTTAGTCAAATACAACAAAGAAAATTGTGTCTTTCATTTCTTGAACAGTCATATTAATTACTTAACTAATGCTATCACTCCAGTTACCTCTTCCTTTGTTTCCTTGATTTTTCAAATCAAAGTATTTGAGTTTTAATTGTTACTATCATACCTTCTTGTGATCAATCTGGATTTACTTCCTTAAGTATTGGCTAAATTGACTTTTTTAAAGTCCACAGACTTCTCAACAGTTTTGTTCTATATTTTAGTTCAAAATCGTTGATTTTCAGGTGCATAGCCTTAGTTAAAATTGAGTTCTCACAACCATATGTTATTACTGGGAAAAACGTAGGTTTGAATATATAGAGCTTTGTTGACTTTATGATACTTTTTTATCATATCCATTTGCCATAACTTTCAACTCAAAAATAAGCACCATTTAATTCCATGTCATCTGTGAAATCTTTGAGCCCAGGAAAATACAATTTGTCAATGCTTCTAGTTCTTCCCTTAGAAAAAACTAAATAAATAGGGTTAGCTGACATAATATTAGTAGCAAACCAACTTTTGGCCTTCCCACTTTCAGGTTCATCAACAAGCTCTACAATTCCTCCTCACTTTCAATCAGAACCATGTTATGACTTTTCTAGCACCTGGTACAGTTAAACACCACTCAGCTTGAAGTTGAAAATCAAACCATCCAAACAAAAAAAGTCCATTTGGTGCTCTTCAATTGCCTGCTCTGGTGCTCCTTATCCCAAACTTCAACTCTAGGTTGAAGAGTAAAAAAAATCCTCTGTCTACGCTGAGGAAAAAAAGTTGTGTTTTAAAATGCAGCAACCTACTTATAGCAAGTTGTAGGAAGTGGTTTGCTACAGTTGCAATACCACCCACTTCAGCTTCTGACCGCAATTATAATATCAGCTTTAATTTCTGAAATGCTGGTACTGCAGCAAACCCCCATCAGCAACTGCTGATTATGCCCCTTAAGACCTTGCACCCAGAATGTCTGCCCCCTTTGTCCTATCCAAGCTACTCTACTGCTTTCAACCATGAGAGTGAAACCATATGTGCATTCCCCAGGTAGTTTGATTCCAGCATCTGACTGATTTAACCCAGGATTTAAATTAAATAAGTAGGGAGAGGGGTAACAATATTTAGCCTTGTAACACCCCTTTCCAAATATTGAACCAATCAGTTATTTTATATTTGATTCTAAGTTTTGCTTCTTGATCTGAATACAGATTCTTCAGCAGGTAAATATTATACCAATTTCTTAAAAACTTAGCACAATTCATATTTCACACAACCAAAAAATTTTAAAATAACCACTAAAGCAGAAATAACTGTTTTTCTGAAACTTCCTTGTTATCTCTATTCTCCAGCATATGTTGGCAATAGATCTATAATGCCTCTCCCACAAGCAGCTTGTACCTTTAGTAGTTATCAGTCTACATACTGCCACAGTCCAATTTGAATGATCTGAGTCATTACTGCTACTGTCCAATTTGAAGGATCTGAATCATTACCTTGCTAAAATGTTAAACAAATGCAACCATTTCATAATCAAAACAGTCTTTATCATTACCTTTTTTTGGACTAGAATATAAATTGACATTTTCCAATCAAATGGACATTGCTGTGCTTTCCAATTTTGCTGCTGGAAAATTATATACATCATTTAACAGCATCATTTTGAAAAAAAATGTAACTTATCTCCACTGGAGCTTTAGACGTTTGTACTCTTACCTCCAATAAATGCATTTGAGCTTTTTCAAAAAAAAAAAAAAGAAAGATACATTTTAGCATCTCTACAGCCATAGAAATTAAGAAAGGAGTATACATGGCAAACTGGTCAGTGCAGTGTTAGAGTAATGGTCTAGTGGGTCTGGAGCTGAGCATTATAATGGGCTTGTTTATTTAACATGACAATTGCACAGTAGCTCAGCCAAAACAAAGGGTAGAAATGTCAGTGTCTGTTTCAGATATGCAGGTCTGGAGCTGCAACTCCATCAGCCCCCTTGTCCTTCAAATCATAGGCTATACAAGGCTTCTGGGTCCAGTTACCATTTATGCCTTGCCAGTACCAACTCTTAATCTTGCCATGAGTACAGACTATAACTTACAGCAGTAGTATCTATTAGATTATATGTCTTAAATTTGTTTTATAAGTCACAATAAACACACTAAATATTAATTTGGTAATGATGTATAAACAACTTACAATACCTCAGTAACTGTTCAAGCTCTATATATAACACACACAGATATATATGTACACACACACACACACACACACACACACACACACACACACACACACAGTCAGCATAATTTTACTCATCTGTCTGTGAGCATTAAAATGAGGTGAAGCAGTTCTGTGCTCGGTTTGGTTTTTGAGATATTTAAACAATATAAAAACTATGAAAAAAATAGCATATGAAAGACATTTGATGTTTCTTTACCTGTAATAGATAGAGATTAAATAGTAGTGCACTTGTTTGTATATCATGTAAGCTTTAAGATGAAACTTTTCAGTAGCCTACATGTAGCATGGTTTTGTAATTGTTAAAACAAATATGCGCAGGCAATACTAGAGTTATCGCTACAATGACCCTACAGGAGGTTCTGGAATTAAATCACTTCCTGTAGTTTTGTTCTTAGCAAGGCCAGTATTGCATTTACTGTCAAACCTGAGTACTGTAACACATCATTGTACCAAGCAGTTTGTTTTTTATTTAAAACTTGAGCGCTGCAGCACTCTGTGCAGGCAGGGTATAAACTGTAGAAACTGTTTGCTACATTTCTGGCAAGCAGTTTGATACAGTTTAAAATAAGATTTTTTTTTTTAATTAAAACATGAGCTCTGTAGCCCTCTGTGTAAAGGTATAAACTGTAGCAAGCAGTTTGCTACAGTTTAAAAAGAAGTATTTTGCTGCTGTCCTTGTTTAAACTAAAACATGAATACTTCTGCACTCTGTACAGGCAGGGTATAAATTGTAGCACTGTTTGCAACATTTGTAGCAAACAGATTGCTACAGTTTAAAAGAAGACAATTTTTTATTTTATTTTTTTAATAAAATAAATTGAAGGAGGGTTGGGGGTAGGGCACAGAAACAGAATCTGAATGGCTGGAGGAGGAGGGGGTGGTCATGCATCTGGCCATTTTTTTTTTTTTTTTGCAGTTGATGAAAGAGCAGTGGAGGCATAGATATAACTGTATAAATGGCTTATTACAGCGATTTGCCATTTTTTTTTTGCTCTTCGCTTGAAGAGCTAAGAGGGTGGGGAGCTAGTTGGTTTATAGTACAAGCCCAGGGTGCTGGTTGAACCAGCTATTCTTCTGCTCAGCGTTATGAATGCTCACATTTCAACATGGCGCCAACATCCTATCATATGTAAACTGATGTTAAGAGCCCTTCTTATATATCTACAGTCTTGCTTCCTCTTCTTAATAAATTCTGCTATCTTTGAATTTTTATTTCATTTTTACATGACATTTTTTTTATATCACCAATTCTCTTAAAGTGATCCCTTGTTTTTTCAGTTTTACTACCTTCTTTTAGTTCTCTGTAATGCAAATTTAAATATACTTCCTTATTTGTTTTTGCTATTCTCTGGAATACTGTATTCAGTCTGACATATTTTTCTTATCACCATTGTCTTTGGCTCTTCCTCTTTTCTCATCCACTTCTAACACCTCCACAAACAGCCATTTTAATTTCTCAATCATCTTTCTGTTTAGATTTTTTTACCACCACCTGAACAATATCACTAATGTCTGTCTATAATTCATCATGGACTCTATCCACTAGGTCTAATTTCATAAACCTGTTCTTAGCTTCCACTACATATTAATATGGAATATTTTTGTACTTATGTCTAGTTAACTTGGTGTTTTTTTTCCATTTTTTAATTTACTTTTAAACTTTGAAGTAAGAAGCTGATGGTCAGGTCCATAGCTAGCACCAGATCATGTTGTTATGGACTGTACAGCTCTATCCATCTCTGACTATAACCCATATAGTAAATCTGATTCTATTACTAACAATCTCCTTGTAAACTGTTGAAAATGAATGTTTGCTATGAGCAGTGAATTATCTTGACAGAATTCTACTAAATCCCACTTCATTTCATACCACAAGGTGAAGCCTGGTCTTTATTACAGTTCTTTTCTGATTACTAACTACTGCATTCCAAAAACTATGATAAAAGATGTGGCACCCACCACTGATGCCAGTATGTGACAAACACCACTATGTGTCATCCCCACACTTGGTCAGTAATCAAGGAGCCTAAAACCTTACCACTAACATTGGAGAGGAATGTGCACTTGGAATACAAATGGATACACTCAATATTTCCAGATGCAGACCTCTCTGCATCAAGTACAATTTCCCATAAGAGCACACAAGGAACACACACAGCGTAGGGTTTGGATGTCTCTGTATCTGTCTCCCTCCACATCCCCAATAAGACTCCCCACTGTTACAGCTGTAGGGTTAGGTTCTCAGTTGATGTCCAAGCCAAGTCCTCCAGCACTCTCTCTCTCTATAAACCCAGTGTTATGTGTCCCTGCCTCAAGTAGCTGACACACACACCCTGAGAGATTTGATTTTTCACACACACATGCACCTGGGAAAGGCTGGCACAAATGTACCTGCTGTGCTCCCTTCTGCTCAGAGTACAAGGTAGTTATCACTGCCACCAGACACTCCACAATCAGCTACTCTAAGGCCTTTAACAAAGGGCATCCAATTATATTGTGTAATATTAATACTAATACAAGTGTTAGTAGTTCACCAAGATGGCTAGGCCTTCTGGAGTGGCCCATACAGTGTCACTAAATAAATATAAGTACTCTCAAAGGTTAATGGAAGTCGGGAGCATCAGAGAAGTATGTAAGAGTGGTACAGGATATGTACGAGGGTAATGTGACAGCAATGAGGTCTGTGGTGGGAGTGACGGATGTGTTTAAGGTGGAGGTGGGATTACATCAAGGATCAGCTCTGAGCCCTTTCTTATTTGCAATGGTGATTGACAGGTTGACAGACAAGATCAGACAGGAGTCTCCATGGAGTATGTTTGCAGATGACATTGTGATCTGTAGTGAGAGTAGAGAACAGGTGGAGGAGACCCTGGAGAGGTGGAGATATGCTCTAGAGAGAAGAGGAATGAAGGTCAGCAGGACTAAGACAGAATATATGTGTGTGAATGAGAGGGAGGATAGCGGAATGGTGAGGATGCAGGTTGTATAGGTGATGAAGGTGGATGAGTTTAAATACTTGGGATCAACAGTTCAGAGTAATGGTGAGTGTGGAAGAGAGGTGAAGAAGAGAGTATGGGCAGGATGAAGTGGGTGGAGAAGAGTGTCAGGAGTGATTTGTGACAGACGAGTACCAGTAAGAGTGAAAGGGAAGGTCTACAAGAGGGTAGTGAGACCAGCTATGTTATATGGGTTGGAGACAGTGGCATTGACAAAAAGGCAGGAGTCAGAGCTGGACATGGCAGAGTTAAAGATGTTAAGATTTGCAGTGGGTATGAAGAGGGTGGACAGGATTAGGAATAAGTGTATTAGAGGGTCAGCCCAGGTTGGAAGGTTTGGAGACAAAGCCAGAGAGGCAAGATTACATTGGTTTGGGCATGTGCTGAGGAGGGATGCAGAGTATATTGGGAAAAAAGATGCTAAGGATAAAGCTGCCAGGTAACAGGAAAAGAGGAAGGCCTAAGATAAGGTTTATGGATGTGGTGAGAGAAGACATGCAGGTGGTTGGTGTGACAGAGCAAGATGCAGAGGACAGGAAGTAATGGAAACAGATGATCTGCTGTGGCGACCCCTAATGGGAGCAGCCGAAAGAAGAAGATGACTCTCAAAGGTTAATGCTTTCTAAAAAGGACCAGCCACAATAAAAGTTTTAAATATATTTAATAATAAATAAAATCATGAAAATACTGAATATATATTCACAGCAAACCACAGAGTTCAAATCACAGAAAATATTGAAATTAACATTGAAGAACAGACTCATACAAATAAAGAAATACGCTCTCTAAACTAAGTTTCACTACATTCCTGACTGAATCTAAGAGAAGTTTACTGTTCCCTAATAACTTACTTGGGCAAGTCAAGATGAAATATGTGAGCAGTCTTGCTAGTCAGGCTCCCAAACAGAATACTCTATATTCTGAGATCACTACCTGTAAAATGTAATATCCAAGATGACTTGCAGAATTACCTCATCTCTGGTCACCTGACTCTAGGTTCCCACAATATCTCCTTTTGAAGTTTGTGACTGGACTTTAGCAGATTGCTGCAATACACATTTAGAGCTTTATGGCAGTGCCTGAAGGCATCCCCTCTTTTCACCGAGTTGATGAACAAAGGCTCTGTCCCAGACCCCTAGTCTCCAGTCCAACCTCAGCACTGTGGGGTGCCGTTCAATAATTTAACAGCTTATTTACATTTCCCTTATTTTTCTTAAAATAAGTCAGCTGGTTAACCATTGCTGTGCCAGAGTCCTCTATTGAAACACATACATTTAATTCAGACACCATAATACATGTACATTTCTCTTCATTTCAGCAGGGTGCACTGTTGATACATTTTAACACAAGCAGAGCTCACAAATACATTTTCAGCACAAGCATCTGTACAAATTAGGTTGATATACAAATTACATTATTTATAAAATTCTAGCTAGCTGTGCTGGCACAAGTCATACATCAACTGCCCTACTTCTCCCTGACATGGCTGGCAGTACTTTCTATCATCACAAAAGTAATATCTTTTGGTTGCATGTCCAGAAGGTGCTGCAGATCCTAATAAAACTGATCAACTTATTCCTATTTGGCATGTGTAGTTAGTGCATGACCTTATATCCAAGTAATACTGAATGGCTTGCCTTCTAGTATAATATCCTTCTGTCACTTTTTTGGGTTCCAAATGAGCACTGAGTTTGATAGTCTTTTGTCACATATGAAGGCTACTTGATCTTCTTCTGTGAGACCCTTGTCCACAGTAAGTTCATAAGTTATCAGTGGTGAGGTGTTTTAGGCCATATGGCCATAAAGAAACCCTGGATCTCTAAACCAGAGATCAACAATTTAAGAGCCAACCAAACTGTCAAGTTTAAATTTAAATACTGTTAAATTACAAGGTAATTTGTTTTATATTTTGGGCATACCCCATGTTATGAATCTACTCCTTAATGTTGTCTTGTTACCACAGATCTTAAAATGAAGATTATTATTATACTTATGAGTAATAGGATTTGAGTAATTATTTAGGTTAAGAACTCTAGTTAGCATTTAAATTAAATAAGTAGGGTGAGAGGTAGCAATAATTAGCCTTGTAACACCCCTTTCCAAATCTTGACCCAATCAATCAGTTATTTTATATTTCATTCTCACCTTTACATAGTGTATATATATATATATATATATATATATATATATATATGGCTATAACTTTTCCCCAAAGGTGTCTGGAATGTATAGAGTACAAATTTAATTTGTTACATCTATCTTTGCAATTAAGTTTGATTTAAAATGGAATATACTTAATGAACCTTCTCTGAACTTTCCAGTCTTGAAGGCTGAGTACAAGCACACATACACAGAGAGTTTTTATATTCCTGTGTAGGTCTAATATCAGGTTTGTAAAGCATAGTCATACGGGTTTTGCCATTCACAGAAATGCATCTTAACAGTAAGCCCATATTCCATAATGCTTTCTGTCATATTATATCAAGATGTTTGACAAATAATAAGGTGTTAGTTAACATCATCTGTTAAGTTTAACTAATTTACCTCCAAAGAGCTGAAACCGTATTAACAGTTGAGGACAACTTGCCACATGCCAACTAATGTACATAACTGCACCTTTATTACTAAAAGACAAACCCAGTGTTATTTGCTCAAGCTGAAATTTCATGCAAGTACTTGTTAATAATGATAAAGTTATTTTTGATACTGCTGCAAAACCAACTTTACAGTCATTGGTGTTTTTACTGATCCGAAAGGATCTATTTGCAAGAAAAGTTGCAAAGACTAGATGGAAGAAAATATGACCCATGACTGAGCCCTGTGGAACACCTTGTGAAACAGGTAGATGATCAGAGATCATGCCTAGCATAGCAGCACACTGAGTATCCTGTTAGCCAGTTGTTCACCCAGTTAACAAAAGCTGGATACATTTTAAAATTAATTCGGTTCTGGATTATTGATGAGTGTGTCAGATATCAAAAGCTCTAGCAAGATGTAAGTACTTCATGCTGACAGTTAATCCTAGATCTAATGTCATACTGACTTGGTCGTAGAATTCTGCCAGGTTAGTAAAGGTGAACCTCCAAAGTGGAAAAAAAATTAAGATCTAAATGGAATTCACTAATGTCTGGATCATATAACAGATGGATGAGGCATCTTTCAAAGCACTTTCCTGGAATCAGTGTTAGACCAACTGATCTGTAGTTTTGGAAGTGTAGTCTATTTCCCCTTTTAAATATGACACAATGCATTTAAGGTTATCTGCAAATTTAAAGACTCATGGTTATCCAAATGTGATACTTAGTATTTGCTGGTTACCCATTAACCTTTAGGATTGGCCTTTATTAGGCATGCGATTTGAAGAAAAACATTTTGTTGACTTAGGGACAGTATCTTTAGATAATAACCCATTGAAAATTTGGTGCCAGAATAAGAGCTAAATCATTTTTAATCCTAAAGACTAAGACCACAGGCATGTTTAGTTCCATTGATGTATTCTTAGCTATTTTGTTAAGAGACTGAGCAACAGATAGAACATATGTGGTACAAAGCCTGTTTTGAGGCTACAGCTGAAAAGTGATTTATGGAGCCCTAATGGGTCATGTTTCCAGTTATTTAGGAAATTCCCCAAGATATTGTCAGGGCCCACTATAGCTGTGCTTTTGGTCTTAGTGAGTGCCACCAGGACCTGCTCCTTGTTAATAGTTGGGGGATTGTGCCAGTAGATATTTCATGGAGAGAGGCAGTGGGGAGTGGGGGTAAAGTTTGAGCTGAATTTGTCAGCCAGTAAATTTGATGTGTCACTTCACTCAAAGAAGGTGTCATCATTGACCACGAGTTCAACACACTAATGTGTGCTGCCTTTGAGGTTTAAGACATAGCTGTAGAAGTCCTTGTGGAGGTTTTTAGCCTGTGAGGCTATCTTGACTTCATAATTGGCCTTGTTGGACTTAATTAGTCCTATTACTTTCCTGTTTAGTTTAATTAGAGAGATTTTACCATTATGGAAGCTGTTCTTCCTGATTTTAGCCATGGCGGCTTTTTTCTTTTTGTTATATACCCTGTTAAGCTTAGGATTCCACCAGTGTGGTTTGTTTTTAGAGTTAATTTTGGGCTTACTTCTAGTAGGTACAGCAGCCTCTATACAGCCATTTACATGGTTGTACAGGGTCTCTGTGAACAAATCCGCATAGGTTAATGTGAACTTGAGATTGGGAGGGGCACTGGATTTTGATAAACAATCACTTAATAGCGTGTAGTTTGCTTTGGAATAGTTCCTAACTTTTACAGGGTTTGCTGAGGTTATCACGTTAATTTTCATTTTGAAGGAGACAGTTTTGTGGTCTGACCTCATCAGTGAGGACATTACACTTAGGGGGAGAGGGGTGCAGCAATCTCTCATATTAGTGAGTACCAAGTCCAGTACGTTTAAACCTCTGAAGGGTGTGCTCATTATCTGGACAAGGGTATTTGTGTTAATAAAGTCCAGGAATCATTGTGCCCAGTAGCTTGAGGCAGTGTATGTTTCTCAGTCTATTAAGGGGTAGTTAAAGTCTCCCATGAATAGGGTACTTGGTTTAATGATGAGTGTCTTCAGTAGGCCTAAGTATGAGCTATCGGATTCTAATGACAGCAAGGGTGATCTACAGTTTGCAAGGATACAGTTTGGGACTTTGTCTATGGTGATTTGCACATGGATAAATCCCAGGGCATTGTCCTGTTTCACTAGCCTAAAGTTGTGCTTGTTGCTAATATAGAATGAGACTCCCCTACCTTTTGTCTCTGTGTTTGAAGCTGATGGTCTACATGTGTGGAAAAAGCTGAAGCTTTGCAAAGCTGGAGTACTTTCTGTGGATTTAAACCATGTCTCAGTAACAGCACAGATGTCAATATTCTCCAGAGTGAATTTCTTGTTTTGGCTCATAGCATTGAGCACTAACACCTTTAGATTTCTTTTCGGTTTATTTGACATGTTAGTAGGCCTCTCAATTTGGCATTGTCTAAAACGTCTCTAAGGGGGGTGGATAAAGTTTTAGCCAATATTCAGAATCCTAAGGAAGATGTGCAGACCATCCTTTGCAAAGTAACATGGTCTGATAACCATGTCCCCCATGCTGACAAATATTGAATCCCCTTGGAAAGACACCAGAAACTAAGCCAATTATTGAAGTCAATCATTTTTTGTCCATACCTTGACATCATCCTTGGTGAAGGTAGGATGCTGCTCAATGCAAGGCACATACTGGTCTGACACATATTTGGAGAGATAAACCATGTCTCTGTTCATATAGTGCAGGGAAGTATGTCTCAGATTATTAAATAGTCACATGGACTATGATAGAGTCATACTGGTAACTGCAGTGTTGTGGCTTGAGAGTATGAGTAACTTGGCAGATCCTGGCTACAGATAAGCAACTAACCATTTTCTTCTCCTTGTTCAGTCTGGAGAGTGGGGCATCTGTGTGCTGTACAATGGAGCCCCCTATGACAAGAGTTCTGGGTAATGTGCTGACTTGCCTTATAGTCATTGCTCTTGTGGCTTCAGTGGGAGTTGCAGTATGTGTGGTATTTGGTGCTGCTTTGGATGAGCACTTTAGAGATTGCGGAGGATAGGCACTGCTGTGTATAGGCTTATGAGGTCTTAGAGGTTTGGGAAGATTGCTATTTAGTGCCTCAGCATAGGGTGACATTATTTGAGGTAGATGTAATGTGTTTGTGTTCACCTTGTTTGTATGCAAGAGCTTTGCCTCCATTGAAATTGTGTATACTCATCTCTCCCATCCTGTTTTTTTTTTAAGATGAAATGGTTGTATGTGAGCATGAGACAATTGCTACATTGCCTCACGATGCCCATAGCTACCAAGCTGGCTATGGAGATATTTAGAAATTGCATATTTTGCCTGGACCGGTATTTGGGTGGATGACTCTAGGTCATGAACTGATCTATACAGAGATCTCTAAGTTTGGCTCTGCATAATGGCATACAGGTTTCAGTTCTAAGGGAAGTTTTATAGATACATTTTACTTTCTGGGTGTTTGTGTCTGTAACCTCTTGATATAATAACATCAAAAAAGATTGCTTGGAAGTATAATGCTGCAACAAAACTTAAACTACCTTGACAAGGCTATTTCAAGTATGAGAGACCTTTAGAATGATTTAAAGGCAGGATAAACTAATAAAGCTAAAATAAAGTAGTATCACACAAAACAATTAAGTGAAGTGCAAAACAATAAAATAAATATTTATCTGTCCAGGGTGGAGCAGGATTAACTCAAGACCCCCCTCAGAGTGTGTCTATCAATTGTTAACATTTCCATGGAGTGGTTTGATTGGCTTATTTGTAGTAAGACATTTGTTTAAAGAATCAACAGTTATCCTCCATTCAAATTGGGTCTTTTCATTAACGAGCACGTTTTTGGAATGCTTACTAATTGCCTGAAGTTTCTGAAGTTTGGATTTATTTCTAACTGGATATTTTCTATATCAACTAAGAGTACACTGTTCTTCTTCTTTTTAATTAATTTTATAAACTACTAAAATGGCAACTTGCTCTTACTAGGTCTGTTAGTAATAATAGTTACAGTTTGTTTTACTGAATCAGACAGCTGTTTCTCTAATACAGCATACCCCAGATCAAATTCTGAGATGCAAAGTCCTTGTCAGAGATATTCTCTAAAGTAGTGGAGAAAATATTACATTAAGTTGCTTGAAATCATATTTTTATAACGTGATCTCTGATTTCATAATTGCAACTTATACCAAATGTCAGAGAGTGGTGAACAGGAGAACCCTGTTTGTACCTAGAGAAATATTCATTATTATATTCTTTCAATTGGTGATAAACATGTCTAAGAACTTGTTATCCACAGCATGAACTTTAACAAGTTGAGGAAAAAAAAAACTTTTTTTTAAAATCATGTTCAGTAATGATAACTTTAGAACATTACTCCAGTCTATGTTAGGATAATTTAAGTTACCCATAACTATTACTTATTATGAGTTAATAATTTCTCTAGATGTTGCAGATGTCCATGTGTGGCTTTCTATGGGATAAAATAATTTGAATGGGTCATTTTTATTGATTTTATCAACAACCAGTATTTCTAAGATATTAACAGAAATAAATTCTCCATTTAATGATTCGTGTAGAAGATCTGAAGATTATTTGATGTAAAGTAACCCGTGCCTTTCCATTTTAGTTTACCAGTTCTCATGATGTTGATGTTTATTTTTGTCATCCCATCTTTGACCACTTCACATTTCTCTAGGTTCACAGCTCTTATATTCCAAGTTCCAGTGGTATCAAGTTCTTTTTAACATCCAATGTTCCTTTACTTTCTGAGCAGCTTAGCATCCTGTT